>NC_057801.1:677309194-677609194 GCF_018294505.1 Triticum aestivum
CTCCAATTCTTCTTCTTCTTCTTCTTCTTCTTCTTCTTCTTCTTCTTCTTCTTCCTCCTCCTCTTCTTCTTCTTCTTCCTCCTCTTCTTCCTCTTCTTCTGCTTCTTCTTCCTCTTTTTTATATATAGAATTCAATGAAGACCAAATGCTTGTGATAGTTCGAAAAATAACATATTTAAATTGTGCATCTGAACGCAGAAAAAATCCATTGGTCAGTACCGCCTTTCAGCCAAAACGCGCTACTGCTACACAGAAGTACATATAAAAAAATACATTGATCATCAACGATCTTTTTGTATAGAATCTAAATCGTCAATAGGAATCTACCACCGATTTAAGAACCGGCGAAGACTCCTATTGCAGCCACAGATCCTACACATAGAGTTCAATGAAGACCAAATGCTTGGAATGGTTTGAGAAGTAACATACTTAAGGTGGTCAAATTTTTGTTAGGGGAGCGAGGTGGGACTAAAAATAGCGTCCGCCACAACCTATTTAGTACCAGTTCATGTCACGAACCGATACTAAAGGTGCTGGCCGGGCACCAGCATCTTTAGTACCGGTTCGTGGCACGAACCGGTACTAAAGATTCCCAAAGAACCGGTACTAAAGGTCACCTCCCGCCAAGTCATTTGAACCGGCACTAATGGAAGCATTAGTGTCGGCTCATATGCGAACCGGTACTAATGTTTCACATATTAGGTCCTTTTTCTACTAGTGCATGCCATCAGAAGAACCTCACTTTTGGGACTACCTTGAGTTTCCAAATAGCATTCCACATCTGTTGTTGATCCGCATTCCACGTCTGTTGTTGATCCACATTCCACATCTGTTATTGATCCACTAAAGTTCCTATAATCTGTCCTTCCTTTAGAGCCAAACGCTTTTTTTGATTCACAAGATCACGATACTCCGATTTAACAGAGTAAATGCCGGATTTCTTATAAGCGCATGCTAGAAAATCCTCACAGCCGCCTTGCCGTAATAGAATGTTAAATATAGCAGATGCGTCCGGTGGTATGTATATGCTACACACAAGATTATGCCGCCATGTCCAGTTTCCTGTATCAATAAGATCGTTGACTGTTTATACATTTGTTGCTGCTGGTCGTAACATTGGCGCCATAGTAACAGTAGAGGAAATCCACTTGTCTTCCCACACCTAGATCGTTGAACATATCCGAGTAGTTTTAGAGCAAGTACAATAGTCCCATTCAGCAGGCTGCAACGGAGTCCACATCGGCAAAAATCTGAGTTGGAGAAAAAAAAATAAAGGAGAGAGAAGGAGCGGGCTCTTCGTGAAGCGCCGGGCTAAGACACAGAACACGAGAGCCTTCCGCCCGCTTGCAGCCCGATGCGAGCGCTAGCGCCGCCGCTTCCGATCCCGTGTGTCTCCCTTGCCTTCCATCTTTCCCTCGCTCCAAATCGCTTGGTGCGCACCAAATCGAAGCTTTAAAGTCTCCAGCTTCCCCCAAATCGCCACCACCCCAAACCCTAGAACAGCCGCCGACGCCGCATCAAGGAGATGGGTCAGCAGTCCAAAAGGACGCGTGTGCCGGCGCCTCAGGTCGTCCCGCCGTCGCTGCCTCAATTCTTTCCGCCGTTGATGCCGCCTCTCATCCCGCCGTCGGCGCCACACCTCGTCCCGCCACCATGCCAGCCCGGACCAGGTGCCTCAATTCCTCCACGGCCACCAAAGGCAGCGGCGGCCTCTGCACCATGCTGGCTCCCCCAGATGCAAGGCCCTTTGTGGTACATGAATGTTGATGATCTGAATCCAGAAGCATGGTATGTGTTCTCCCCCTGTTTACTAGTACAGTCTTTGCTATGATAGCCTTCTGTTTGATACATCTGTTCACCTGTTTACACATATCTGGTTAGTTAGTACTATTATGCAACGCTAGCCTGCTATGTGATACATTTGTTTTTCTGCTTATCTGAACTCTGAACATGCAGATGGTCTTTGTTGGTGTCAAACTGTCAAGTATTTGCATGATATGCAGCTATGCGTTTCTGTATGATATGAATCCACATGTATTTGATATGATGCTCAGCTGTTGTAATTTAAAAATGGTTATGACAGAAACAGAAAGCAAATAAGGGTATCCATCTTATCTGAAACTCTGAACATTTAGAATTTTCCCTAATGAATTAATTAATTTTCTTATAACTAACCAGCACGCTAGTCTCTCCTTAACTATCCATCTTAATGCATTCTCTACTTACAGTTTAGTCTTTTATAGCTTGTTCCTGTTCCTATTGGCAATGTACTTGATTTTACTGAACATGTATAGTTGTTGGATTACAGAAGTTGTAGCCTTGTAGTCGTTGGATCTGAGTGTGTTGTTTGTTTGAAAATTTCTCCTATAATAGGCTTCAAAGTAAAAGAAAGTAATCCCTGAAACTTACTTCCAACTATCATTTCTAGTGAACTATATGAGGTACCATCCGTGTATGACATGAAGTGAGATTTGTGAAGTAGATAAGAATTAAAGTTGAGCATGGATAGCTATGGCTGACCCAATAGTGAATCATAATGCAACTCTTACTGGCATGAGCATGCCATCTTCATCTCATCATCATTTGCATTCATGCGGAAATATTTACCATCTGCTTTGTTTCCATTTTTTCATACAGTGGCTGAAGATTGTTGATGCAGATGGATTTGTCGCTCCTTTCTATTGAAGTTCCAACTTATCATCGTCAAGATCAAAACTAATGGGTTATTTGTATTGTCTCTTGTTTGGTTAATGTTTTCTTAAAAAGACTGGTGTAATGTTTAAGTGTCGATGTCATGGTGTTATGCGCCATCAGTTTGTTGATCGTCGGCGGCAAGATTAAAACTAACGGCTTGTTTGCCGGGCGTCTTATTTAGTTCTATGTTTGGTTAATGCTTCCTTGGAAATACTCAAGCAATGTTCAACTGTTTTGTCATGATGCTATGCGCACCTGTTTCTTGCTTGTTTATTAATTAGTTTTCCTTGGTCTGTTCTATTGGCATGTATGAAATATATGTATACATAATTATTAAAATTGCTTGAATATTGATCAATTTCTTTTGGTATATCCGGTATATCCTATTGGCATGAATGGCAGATATATGCTGATTGAAATGGCCACAAAGATGTTGTATGTATTGGATCACAATAGGTGCAAATATTAAATGTCCATGTCTTTATTAGGGTCAGTCTTAGAGCCAACCTAAAAGCCAGCTTATTGTGTGGGAAGGTTTTATAGATGATGTGGCAGGGGCTTATAGCCAGCAGCAGACTATGCTATTAACCATGCTCTTATGAGCCCCATTTGAAGTGCATCTCTTCCTGCAACGATCATCCTCCATGTGGCTGAGGATTATTTAGGAACTGTAGCGAGTAAAAATTCGGAGTCTGGAAAGTACCAGTCATGTTTATTGCATTAAAAAATGTTCAAAATGTATTTTGAAAATGTTAACCTGTATTCAAAACATGTATTTCAAAAATAAATACACATCATGCATTTAAAAAATATCCAACATGTATAAAATGTTTCACACGTGCGCTAAAAATACTAGTAGAATGCCCGTGCGTTGCCACAGACTCTTCAAAATTTATAATCAGTATGTTTCATTTATCATCCCCTCAACCTGGAGTGCTCTAATTAGAAACACAACAATCAAGTATTAGGAAATTTCACCGAACCAACAAAAATGAATAATATGATATCTATCCTACTAATAAAGGGAGGTCATAATTTTGGTCCATCATGAACTTGTGCAGAAAAGCCCCTATCTCTTTTAGTTACCCACTCTCCGCTCGCACGCGAAAAAATACATCTCTAAAGTGGGGAACCAGGCAAGGCCAACAAGAACTCAAACTCCTATCCAATCTCGACTTCGTGCTCTTCCACCTCCATTGATAAAGATGGGTCATCAAGGCTTTCCTCACGACGACCTCGAGCAGCCGCCGACATCCCTCCCCGCATCTATCCCTACCCCTTGATGCCACCTGCATTGTCCTTGCTCCTCAGGGGAGGGTCACAATGTCCTTTACAGTGGCTACGACCAATCCACGAGGAGGCCACATTCTTCCATGGGAACCCAACAAAGCACACCATCCTCCACAACCATCTAATCCCGGCCCTAACAACATCGAGATCCGCCATTGATCCATGAGTCAGCCTCGCCGCATCCAGGTTTATTGCGAGCCTGCGACGTGTCTGTAGTCGATGTATTGACTTCGGTTATCCCCACGGCAGCACCATCGGATCCTGCTTGCTTTTACCATCACTTCGTCTCTCCCCAAGGAAGTGACACCACCCAACCAATGACCACCACTGCAAATTATTAGTCATATTAAAGTGCAAAAGGCCCTGTAGGAGTCAAATCATGAGTTTTATGGTTGTACTGTAATTTGCAAGATCTGAGAATTCTGCAAGTGTACAATTGGAAAAGAGCCAATTCAATTGATTTTCACATTCAGAATAGTACGTTTGCAATAGCACTTCAATTTTTTCATGTTTGTTCAGCTTGCTAGGGAGACGCGCGGAAGGCCCGCATGGTGGACGAAAGAAGCAGCCGTGCTGCCCATGGCGGGGTTGGGGTTGGGGGAATGGTTGGAGGAGGAGGAAGATGGAAGTGGGAGGCGATCGATTGTTGATTGTTTGACAAAACCGGCGGGCGAAGGGTGGGAGTTGACATAAAGAAACCGAGCAGTAGATAGTGGTGGGAGGTGCGACAAAAATAAACCGAACGAAAGTGGAAGACAAAAAATAAACCGTGGAGGCGAGGCTACCAAGTCAGACATTAGGAGTATAGATTACCTTAATCATAACTAGGACAACACCGAATATACGTCCTCCCCTTTATAAATATATCACTACAAAAAGTACCACAAGTATGACTTTGATCAGAACAATACAGTTCTCCTTGCTGAAGGTTACCATTGTCAACAAAAAAGGACATATGTTGCACATCAGCAACCTGTATATCAACGAAGTAACGATGCCACAGGATGATAAATAAAGTATGAGTGAATTAGTTAATATATTTTACCAAATGTGTTGAGTACAACATATGTTTAGTTTCACCACATCTCGTATAGTAATCTCATCCAACATTTTTGAATGTTAACATACATAAATATAAGGTCATATCGTAAATCCTAACATACATACATGAATGATAGCATTGTCGCTGTCTTAGGGGTAATGATCCTGCAGCGTTACCTAGTCTTGCCACAATTTATGTCTGTTCTTGAAGTGGGTAATCTCATAACCATAGAAATTCTTTTTTTGGGGGAAAGATCGGGATGGTGGGGCATTTACACATGTCAAGAGAAAAATAATCAAATGCCCTAAGCACATAATCATGCAAAAAGATGAAACATAGAACGTGCCTTGCACTGCAGAGACTTTTTTTACCTCTCATATGTGTGGACTCGTAGGTAATACATTATCCCATATGCACCCTTTCTGCTGGAAACATCATGGTCGCCCCCACGCTCCTCAACACACTTGCCTTGCTCATGCATGTTGCTTTGTTTCGGCTTCACCCCTGGCAATATTATTACTGAATAAAAAACACTGACCTGCAGTAGATAACCTTGATTCTTCACTGTAGAGGATAATTTGGTGGTATTAGCGAAGACAAGTACCCCATAATTTTGCATGACATAATGCTGTGAGCATTAAAAACATCTAACATAGTCAAACAAGAGAGTCAGTTAATTCAGTAAACTCTTCTATTTCGCTAAATCATCTAGCATGTCAGAAGACCAAGAAGAATGGCATTTCCAGAAAGCTTTTCTGTTGTTTCCTTTCCTACTCAGCTGATAAATGTACATCAACCTTTTTGTCCTATGAAATCTATCATGTAGCTTCTCCAATTTTTTTAAAAGGACAAGAGGTAAAGAATGGTTGTAACAATGGATACCACAAGCCTTCACCAATAGAAGAAGTTCTTACTGATCTTTCTTATTCCCTTAAGGACCATTAGCAGAATCGTGCTACGGATTGTGAGTTGCAACGGGGCATACATATTCTATTCGCTCAATATTAATCGTGTCAAACATATACATATAGGATCCTTATGCACATCAGATAATATTACTAGTCGATTTTATTTTATTTTGCATGGATCTTATTGCTAAAAATCACTTTTATTATTCCTCCTCGACCCACTATCTACTTGTCACAAATATAAGTGTACAACCTTTGTCAATGGTGTAGCTCACAACCCCCCTTCCACATTGTGGTTGTCGTGGCAAGTCTTTATCTCTATTAACCGTAGGAAGAAATTTCGTTGCTCATCCTTGTTAGCAGACAAATACTTACAAAATCAAGAAGGCTGATAATGTGTGTGAATTGGTTCTTCATTTCAGATCAAGATCAAGCTCAAGACATCAGAAATCAGATACATTGTCTATCTATGATTAAGCTCATACCACAAACTAACAAGGAGCTATACTATGTCCCTTACCTCTAGCAAGTGTTGGTGGTGCCTGCCTTCAACCAAATGGTCAAAAGGTCATACCAACAACCTGAACAACGAGCTATATCATGATATGAAAGAAACTAATTGCTACTTCTACCCTCCTTACAAACAATAATAATTGGTTGACTTGTGCATCCATAACTTGATCAGTATAACCAGTGTGTCCTGAAATAAGCAAAGCATTGCCGAATCAAGTTAACTAAATGGAAGAGCGACACCAGTGCAAATATCAGCCTGGTCCAAATTTAATTGAGATGCATAAATGTAAGTATAGAGTTCTCAAGTATGTTTCCCAACTAACCTGCAATTTGGTGCCATCTTTACCAGTCTGCAGGAGATCAGTATTAAACATGCATTGGTATCCAGTATATCTGGTAATGAACTAACCTCACATACTTTTAGGTTGTTATACATTAGAGGTCTAAGAAAAACCATGGACATGACATACCTGAACCATAAGCATCATTAGCCAGCTATGCTTTGAAGAAAATTCCCAAGAAAAGAAGGTCTAAATATATTATAGGCGGGTTATGTACGCCAAAATGCCGTCTTTTGTAGAGAAATGAGAAAATGATGTCCGTTGTGGACTTGCAACAACATCATGTTCATGCACTATAGGACTGTATATAATATATAGTTGTTTATTTGGTCCTAAAAGGGAAACAACAACTAAGAGACTCTATGCTTTGTCTCGATGAGTATATTTACATAGTCCTATTATTTTTTAAAGAGTATATAAAAGTAAATGTTATAAACTACTGAACAGAAATCAGGGGAACGTGTAGTAGCAACCTGATGAGAGACGACATCTAGTTCATGAACATGTCATTTCCTCTTACTATCAGAAGGGTGCATCGAAACCATAATTGCGTAGCTTTTAGTTTTTTGCCAAAAGTTCAGGAGAATCATTTATCTTTTTTTTTTTGCGCCGAGCATGGAGGGAAACCATTTATCTAGACGTTTGAAAGATGCAGCACTAGGACTCTCACAACAGCCACTTCCAATGGGACACACCAGCCTTGAGAAGGGTGGAGCCTTGCCAGTGGACACGTATGTGGCAAGATCATTGTCCGGTTGCTACTGAAGACTTCATTGACAATAGTATGGTACACTGCAAAGAAGGTCTACCGACATTAAGCCAATGGTGTCAAAAGGCCAAACCTGCATTTACAGGGTGAGGCGCTGCAACATTAGCTAGAGCCCATAGTTAATTTTGTAACTTAAGAATGCATCAGACAAATGGCGCCTACAGACAAATGATTGTAAATTCCGAAATCCACTCGTGTGAAGGCTCCCTGCTCCCGCGACTCGCTCTCACCCCCGAAACCCTCGCCGCCGCCTCCTCCCCTGCCCGTCTCCGGCGGGATCCGGCCGCCCTCGCCGGCGCGCGGCCTGGATCCGACCCCTCCCCCGCCCTTCCTTCCCCGCCCCTCCTTCCGCCCTCGCGCCGCCTCCCCGGGAGGCGGCTGGGGCGGCCCCCGCACCTCTCCTCTCGGCTTCGCGTTCTCTTTCTCTCCTCTGCCGTCGCCGGCGGGCGCCCCCGGCTCTGGGCCGGGGGGTGACGGCGGCGGCAGGATCTCCTCTCCCCGCACACGTGTCCTCCTGGCCCGGGCAGGGGGGCGGCGGCGGCACTACTAGGAAAAGGCTAATTAATGGCACACCTGTTTTGGCCATTAATGACACACTACAGGTGCGCCACTATCATCACGCCACTAGTAACTAATATTAATGGCGCACCCCTGGTGCGCCATTAGTATACCAGACAATAGTGGCGCACCAGGGAGTGCGCCATTAGTATGTCAAACGGTGCGCCATTACTATGCCTCCCAGGGGGCCATATTTACCTTGTGCTCTGGGTTACTAATGGCGCACTTCTAAATAATGCGCCACTAGTGTGTTTATTGCAGTGCGCCACTAAAGTGCAGTGTGGTGCGCCACTAGTATGAATATTAGGAATTTGTTTTCTGATATTTGGACAGGTTACAAAATATATTACTGCACAGAATATAGACAGCACAACATATAAACAACAGATTTATCGAATACAATAGTAGATTAGTCTCTGAATACAATTCATCATGTTAGTCTCCGAATTCAAAAGACCGAACAAAGTTAGAACATATACAAGTCTCGAGACCGCAAGTAGCGAGTTTGTCTTCACATTACAAGTCGACATCGATCATCTAAACTACCATCACATAAAAGAGAGTTGCGGTCATCACGATTAGCATCATCGCGATGAAACTGGTCTTCATCCGGTTCCTCCTCCGCTCCCTCCTCTCTCCCGCTAGATAGCGTGCGTATCTAGCTTCCGCCTCTGCCCTAGTGGTGTACCCTTTGTAACTGTTACCGCTGAAATGATGAACCTGTCTCCGACACTCCTCCCAGTCGTCGTAGACTCTGGGAACCTTAACCTTGTACACGACATACGACGACATCTCTATGCACTAGACAAACAAAACGTTAGTAGCAATTCATAGACAATACATAAGCAATATATAATTATGCAACAAAAGGATCGGAAAAGAAAAGCAATACATTAATAGCACGATTCGTGGTCCTACTAATAAATAGCACCGATTACATATAAGTTGAACGACTGTCCAAACCAAAGAGACATACAAGTTCATTAAAGTTTAGTTACAACATGAGCTAATCGATATTTCAGAACAACATAGCATCACTACTTTCGACTCAACTCGGGGACCGAAATGTGGATGAAGCCGCCGTCTGTCGTGATGGTCATGAAATCGCGGTCATTGTCAGCCTGCATTTGTAGCGTTGTTTCTATCTCACTGTTGGACGGTTGATATCTGAGGTAGAACTGCCCCAAGGTACGAAGGACATCTTGATGGATGATTTCCGCAAACTCCGACTGGATGCGAAAGAATTCTTGTCTGATGTCCGTGTCCTGGATTGCCGACAAGCGTGCGGCCCAATCTTTGAGATTATTTGGTAGCATAAGGTGATTATGACCCCGTACGATCGCTCGCATGTGATGAAGGGCGTAGTAGGCATCCTTCTGGCCGCCAGGCGGCTGCTTGACGCAGGGAAACGTCGTATTGTGGTTGAACACGTGCTTGCCGTATCTACGAATTGGCCTGCTGAAGGTGCCTCCATATCAGGCATAGCCGGGGAGAACATCATCAAGAACTTTCTTGATATTTATGTAGTCTTTCTTCGACTGATGGTCCGAGTCGAAATACGTGGCCGTGGAATATTTCGGGCTTAAGAGGATGAGTGTGCAATGTGTGTCACTGCACAAAACACAGAATGTTAGAAGAAAAAAAGAACGATCGAAATCTAAGAAATCATATGTTACGGGGCGGTGAGGGGATGACTTACTCGGGAAAGTAAGGCACGAGGAAGTTATCCTTATCTGGGTTTGCCAGAATGACGCCTTCGAGGTATGAACTCGCGACTTGCCGGTCCCCAGCGCTGCCCAAGATCTTGGCACGCATGTAGAAGGGGTCGACTATCACGATGTCTGGGGTCTTGTCTCTAATGATCCGCATCTCCATACTCAGCAAAAATAGCCGAACGAAGGTGTAGTGCAGCGGATGAAGGTTAAACATAGCGAAGATGTCATCAAACCGTAGGACGATCATACCTCCGATGGCGCTATCCACAAAGCCCTTGCCCTCTAGCACCTTGGCCACGAAAACCGGGTATGCCACATCATTCTCTCAGAGACGCCGCTTCTCCAAAGAAAGAACACTGTCATGCAGACTCCGCATAGCACCGGTTGCAGCATTGAGCAGATTAGTTGGTAGCATCGGCCTACCCGCCACATGCACCCTCCTCGAGATATCCTTAGGTGAAGGTGGTCCGGCCTGAGTACGGATCATACTCGGTGCCGGCTGGCTTGCACCCTTGTTACTCTTTCTTTTCCATCCCTTCTTCTTCTGCTGTAATGGGATCGAGTTCTGCTTAGAGACCGCCTTCTTGAGTGTGTTGGGGCTGATAATATTTCGCACCTCGGCTATCTGAGGCTCGGTGAAGGCGGCAGCTGGAGGCATCTCCTGAGAACTGAACGCCAGACGACGCCTGTTGCAATTAGGTTTCTCTGTGGTACCAGCTAGATTGTCTTTTGCAGGGTTGGCTTCTTGAGAAGGAGGCCCCAAGAATTCATCACCGTACCCATGTTCGTTGAAGTACTTATCAACGTTGGTAAATGTACCATCATCGTCGTCCGGATCCTGTGCCATATGCATGTCCGGATCCTGTGCCATATGCATGTCTGGCATGTCCGGTAGCGTTGCGGCGGTCTTGCCATGGCTTGGCGCCGGCACGACTGGCGGTGTTTTCTATGGAGTGGTGTCCCCCGCCCCAAACGAATCTGGCGCTTCGGCCAAAGCAGGGGCCAGCTTAAGCAGGCGCTGAGGGTCATCACATCATCTTCGTCGGCCCCAGGGGGTGGAAACGGAGGTAACAAGTCGTCGCAGCCCCGCAGCACCCGAACCAGTTGAACCCTATACACGTTGGGTGGCATCGGATTACCGTGGAACAGGCGGTTGCCCGGTTGAACGATTTTGGCCTTAGCAACATCAATCAACTCGCCATCCATGAAGTATAGGAGAGTTCATGGAACATCAGCGGTGCCCTGCGAAGACATGTAGGGCGTCAGGGATGCCCAATCAAAGACAAGGAGATGAAGTCATCGGCCGAGAGGCTTAATTAGTTACCGTGATGGCGTCGAGCTTGGCTAATGTCGTGGCACCGCCAATGGCGGGCGTGCAATTGACGGAGGGGCCGCTTGCTGCTGAGGTGCCGGCCGGCGTATTCTTCCCACACCCGGGTGCATTAAGCTGCAATGTCGGCATCGCCGCAGGAGACACCAATGCCGCCTCCGCCGGAGACACCAATGGCGCCGCTGGCGCATTGCACGAGTTGCTGCCCATGAAGCTGGGAATCGGGGGCGGCCCCTGCTGGCCGCCCGCAATCCACGCCTGCAGCCCAGAAACCAAGGTAGGTATAATGGCGGTGATCGTCGCTCCCAGTTGGTCTCGCACGTGCTCTTCGACCATCTCCGGAATCCGCGCCACTTGTGCCTTGAGTTGTTGAACCTCGCGCTCCTGGCTTTCCGAGCTGGCTGTCTTTCTCTCCTTTCGCCCAGCGGTATAGTATTCTGACCATTTCGTGGACAAGCCTTTGCCGGCCACACGACCAGCTGATGACGGCTTACTGAGCTGATCCTTGTTTTTCATTACATTCAACGCCCTATTTAAAGGGGTGTCGAAAGGGGAGCTCTGAGACGACCCCGTGCTACTGCTTTCAGTTTCCTACGGAAGGAACGTGAACCATTTAGAAATTTGGATTCATTAATTAAAATGCAACCATATGGAGCTAATTACGTGGGGGTGTATTCCTTGACAGAACACGCTCAAGCGCCTTGGTCTTCGGATCCGTGGTAAGCTCCTTGGTTACCGGGTCAATTTTGTACCAGGCCCTGACATAGTTCCTGGTCTGCTTGTCACTGTATTTATCGAAGCGGAGCGGTAGGCCTTGCTCGGCACGCTCCGCGTCCTCCTTTTCCCATATAGGTTCCGCCACTCTGTAACCGTCGGGACCGAGTGTGTGTTGTCCTAAGTTCAAGTCCCGCATATCTTTCCCCCACTGACTTTATTCCTCGGATGTGTTGCTCTCGCACTTGATCTTGAACTCCAGGTAGTCAGCTTCGCTGATCGAAGGATTTTTCTCCTTGATCTTTCTCATAACTATCACCTTTTTCAATCATTCTCTTCACCGCGCCTCTCCAAGTAGCCAGGGCCGTGCTCATCTTCGTGAGGGCGACACTGTTCACTTTATTCCCTGAGAGGCATGTGTTTGCAAAGTCACCTGGGAACTTGTATCATTCGTGCAACTTCGTGAAGAGGAGGTTGCGCAAATTCCCTCGGTCACGATGCCTTAGGTTCTCGGTGTTGATCGAGACGGTGCTCCGGAGAATGCACCTGAGCTGTCCCGCGTACCCCTTGACTAATTCTTTGGGTGCCGTTGGATGCCCCTCGGAGGACACTTCAGTAAATTCCTCCTTGACGGTGCCAAGCACATTCGGGCGCTGGTCCTTCCGTTGTCTCTTCGGTTGGCTGCCATCTGTGTGTGCGCTGCCATCATCAGTGGTGGCATCCTCGATGGCACCATCAGTGGTGCCATCTCCGACGCCACTAGGGGTTGTGTAGTCAGGATCGGTGTCTTCCGCAGCGTCCTCATAGCGGTGAGGTTCTTCCTCCATCTCCTGGGACAGCTCCCAGAATGCCTTGCCCGAACCGCCGGCCTCATTGTTGTGGGCCATGTTTCGCTCTAAATAGGAAAAAAGTTTGGTCAAAAAGTTGGTTATTGTCAAGGAACAAGATCTCTAAATTGACCAAATAACCTAATTCTCAAGGAATGTCGCCAAAAAGTTGGTTATTGTCAAGGAACAATTGAGAGATGTTTGTGATATTGCCTAGGTGTTTTGGGATGGAACCTGTTAGTGTGTTGTTGCTAAGGTCCAAGTCCCTTCCTAACCCCCTTCTTCTTGTCTCCTCATTTAGGGTTTGTCGACACCGAGGCATCCTAAAAGCTAAGCTTTTATCATTTAGGGTTTGTCGAGGCCGAGGCACCCTAAAAGCCTAAGCTTTCATCATTTAGGTTTTTATCGACACCGAGGCACCCTAAAAGCCAAGGTTTTATCATTTAGGGTTTGTCGATGCTGAGGCACCCTAAATGTTAAGTTAAGTTTTCATCATTTAGGGTTTATCGATGCCGAGGCACCCTAGGTTGACTGATATATATTGGTATCTTCTAATAATATACCCTATCGAGAAAAGGGAAGGAGAATTCTAATACACCAAGAGACAGTAAACATATCACACTTCTATATGTATAACACAAGAGGCAGTTGATCCTACTTAATTAAGTACTAAGATACCCCGGCCCTTGCATTAGTCGCAAGTACCCCATATGTCCCATTTTTAGCGAAGTCATGCTAAAATTCACGCAAAATTTCAGCATGACCTTTGCTTAAAATATGACATATGGAGTACCTGAATTTGCCGGAACAGAAGTTAATCGACATTCCAGCAAACTCAAGGGCCTCTCGGGGTACCTGCAAAATCATCACGACACGATGGTCGGAGACAAAACCCAGCAAACTAGCAAAGTTGCTGACGTGTTTGCAGAAATTGTTTTCTGTAAAAGATGATCATCATCTTTACAAGTCTTTCTCAATGTGATCAATTGATGGATCAACACGTAAAACATGTCCAATAAGTATGATTTATAGAGTCAGCATCAGTATGAATATATATAATGTTTTTCAAAACAGTGAAATATATAACATGATAATACTATCCAGTTTAAGATTTAGTAGATGCCATAATCACTGCATACCAAAAGAATGGCATCGGTCAATAAATGCAGGTTGCAACAAAGATAAACTAGTTAGACCAGCCATTGTTCCCCCATAATATTTTCAAAATATTGACAACTAATCAAATAACAAGGAAAGAGAGGCCACTCCAGCAATCTTATCCTTGCTTTGTGTCACTTTTCTGCCTAAATAAAAGATAAAAGCGTTCATGGGGTTATTTTCTTTCTTTTATTGGTTGGGCATCAGTGCATCACCTTCAGGCTAGCTCACATTATCTTGTCTAGAATTCAAGAGACCAAATTTTTTGATTATAATAAAACTTTTTAGAACAAAACTAATGTCATTCTAATAGAACATATTCCCAGTCATATACTTGGATGGCCTCATCAAGCTTATAATTCTTGTGAACCTAAATCTCATAATATAAATTATCATTAGCCCCATGCAACCTCTTTAGTTGACAACTGAAATCTACATGAGTGTGTGCACTACAGGAAGGGAACTTGACCATAGTTCTCTGCAGCACAGTGGTAATAATCGGCACAATGCAACGATATATATTCAGAGAAATGAAACAAGTAGCATAATAAGCACCAAGAACTGAACTTCAAGCAGTAAATCAGATCACACGCGCAGGCAGAGAGAGGGGGAGAAGAGAGGAGTGGTTGTGCAGACCGAAGATCTCCCTGAGATGGCCCTCAGTGACATTGCGGGAGAGGCGGCTGACAAGGAGGACGAGGGACGACTCGTCTGGGACCGGAGCAGGGGAGGGCTTCCTCGCGGTCGGAGAATGAGGAGGCGAGGGTTTCTTGGGCGGCGGCGAAGGCGAGGTCAAGCGGCCTCCCTTGGCCCCCTCTCACGGCGGCGGCGGTGAGCGGCCCCTCTGCGTGGTGGACGATCTATGAGGAAACAGAGCAAACAATGAGAGATGGGGCGAAGGGGGGGAGGCGAAGGGGTCAGGTCCGGCGGCAGGGCTGGGTCACCTGCGGCGGTCGGAGGAGGCCCTCGCTCGGTCGATTCCGTTCGGGGGAACCGAGCGAGGAGATAGGGGAGGGTGCGGGGGGTCATCGGCATCGGTGGAGCGGGGGAGGGTGCGGGGGGTCATCGGCGGTGACGGGGATCTGGCAAGGGGGATCGAGATGGAGGGGGTTCTGGCGCGGGGGCAAGGGGGAAAGGGATAGAGGGGGAAGGTTAGCAATGGCACACCTCCCAGGGGTGCGCCATAAGTACATCCATAGCAATGGCGCACCACCGAGGGGTGCGCCATTAGTAACTTTTTTTTGCGTCTAATAATTTTTTAGAAAATGACGATCAAATTTGAAAATATTTATGAATGTGAAAAGATATCAGCAAATTTATTATTTGAAAATATTTATGAATATGAAAAAATATCATCAAATTTGTTATTTGAAAATATCATCAAATTTGTTATATGAAAATATTTAAAAAATATCATAAAAATTGGTATACCAATGGCGCACCTCCTAGGGGTGCGCCATAAGTACATTGATAGCAATGGCGCACCTTTTCCTGGTGCGCCATTAGTAGCTTTTTTTATTGTTTTTAGTTGCATCTAATAATTTTTTAGAAAATGACAATCAAATTTGAAAACATTTATGAATGTGAAAAAATATCATCAAATTTGTTATTTCAAAAATTTTATGAATATGAAAAAATATCATCAAATTTGTTATTTAAAAATATCATCAATATTTTTTTTGGATTATTAGTTGCATTCATTTGTGAATTGGTAAAACATTTTTGAATATGAAAAAATATCATCAATTTTGAAAAAATATTCATGAATTCAAAAAGTGCCCATGAAATTTAAAAATATTCATGAGTTCAAAAAATATTAACAAATTCAATACTTTTTGTGAGATAGAAATTCAATACCATAATAAACATAAATAAATATTCATGAGGACTAGAACAGAAGAAATATCATTTCAATATGTCGAAATACAATAGAGAAATGAAGACTACGATTTAAATACAATCGATCTTAGCTAGCTATCTTTTCACAATCTTCTTGCCCTTCTTTTTCGCAAATGGAGTTCTTCTCTTGAACGGGCGTCCTTTAGGTAGGGTGGTCCTGCTTCTTCTTGTGGTGTATGGCACTTCCTCGTCGTCGTCATGTTCCATCTTCGGGTCGCCATACTTGTCGAAGTCTTGCTCATTGGCGACTCCATCTAAATCGATGATCTTCCTTTTGCCTCTCCTCGCGACAACACGACTAGGCTTTGACGGGTCGGTAATGAAGAAGCATTGATCCACTTGGGAAGCCAGTACCCATGGCTCATTTTTCTCGGTGACGTTTGCGCCCGCGGTCTTGGATTTGGCTTCGGGTATAACCATGGTGGTGAAATAATGGTCTTCTTTTAGGACGCTCTTGGCCCATCTGGCACAGAACATCGGGACCTTATTTCCAGCGTAGCTCAGCTCCCAGATCTCCTCGATCCTTCCGTAGTATCTGTCGTTCTCGTTATCGGTGTAGGATTCCATCGTTACCCCGGAGTTCTGATAACCATCGCTCTTCATGTCCTTGTCCTCGGTGTAGAATGTGTAGTCGTTGATATCGTACGCCTCATAGGTCATCAGGTTGTGCTCGGCGCCCTGTGACAAGGCGAATATGAGTTTTTCTTCCGCAGAAGAATCCTCATGTCCAGGGTACGACAGAAGCTTCTCCTTGAACCAACGCGTGAAACATGAGTTGTGCTCTTTGATTATATCTCCGTCCGTCCTCTGTTGGCCTCAGTCATTGTACGTCTTCTCAATAAAGGTTTTGTGCTCTACCACCCAAGGATCGACCACGTCTATGTGTTGTAGCGTGACTAGGTTTGCTCTTTCAAAGTCGGCGAGTCGACCCTCAAAGTCGACATGCATTTCGTGGCGACCCTCGCAGTGACCCCATCCAGCGAGCCTGCCGAGGTGCCTGTTGACGGGCAGACCAACAGGGTTCTCGATCACTACAAGAAATATGTCAACTAGTGACCTTCTGTCAGTGACTCTAGAAGAATTGGTCATAGATTTATGACCATTTGAGACCAATTGGTCAAAAGCTGTTCGGGGGGATCCAAACCCTAAACCATTGCGACCATTTTGGTCAGAAAGGTCGTAATTTCCTTACAGGAAATGTTCATAAAGCAAATAGTGCTGGTCCGCTGCCTTATTTATAGTTGTTAACGACCAATATAGATGGTCATAGCCTTGTAGATTGTGGTGGGTTGTGATGACTAGGCGCCATCTCATCAGTTTTGCCTATGTGTCATGTCCATATGTCAATTTTTGCCCTAGGTTGTGAAGCAACCTATATTTCTGTTATTCCAAAAATTTCTAAAAAATTCTCATAAATTGTTTGGATCATATCTTCATCAAATATGTCAAAAACCTTCCTTGCCTAGTTCAAAAATAACTCAACAATATTCATTTTCCTATTCTGTTTAGAGCAGCACTTTGTGAAGGAAGTACCACTTTGGCATGTCCAAATGGTATCCATTTTCTACAGTGCTTTCCTATGCCCAAATAACCATCCTCCACCAAATGCCAGCTCAATCCATTCATTATTTTGAGCCCAGCTTCAACATTCGTATTTATGTCCAGTGTTGTACTTTGCAAAGCAAGTACCACCTAGGCTCCTCCTCTTGAGCTGAAACTTTGTGAAGACGGTCTTCTTAGTAACTGGTCATCCTCATCCAAAACTTACGCCCATTAGCCATGTGCATTTCACGTACCGCTAATCAAATACTTGGCTGCTTATTCATGTTTCAGCATCGATCGGTCTCCTCGTGAGAATCTTGTTGTGATTTTATTCCTAGAACCTACCTGGGGAGTGCCCAACCCGCTAGACATGCCTAGGCCGCCCAGAACACAAGGCAACGGCACGGTCACGCGGTGACCACGCGGCGGGCATGCGAGTTTATGCGCTCTAGAGTTGGGGCCCTCGGCCACCGTCCAAACCTTGACGTATCGCCACCAAACCATGTATTTATGATTAAATAGGTACTTATGTATTTATAAATGATTTTTGGAAAAAATAAATAGCAAACTATGAGGCAGCTGCAGTTCAAATTTGACCTGCTTCCTACTGAATCGACGGGAATTTGTCTTTTTCACTAGAGGTGGATCAAAACTTTTGACACCCAACCATTTTCTCAATTATGCATTAAATATGTCCTAGTGTTTTATAAAATTGATTAGGTCCAATTTTGCAACAAATATATGGTAGGTCCTTCACAAAAAAAACTCATTTCGGGCACTCGAAAAATGGAAAATGTATTTTTCGTGCAAAGAAAATGAAAACTCCCTTAGGCAACATTGTTTGGAATTCCAAGATGCACACTTGTGCACGATATGAGATCATTTGAACAAACTATGCCATGAATGTGGCCATAAGATTGATCATTTGGCTTGAAAGCCATGAATCTTCACGCATGATAGCTAATTTCTAAGAACACTTTTTAAAAATAATTTCCGTATTACAAGTTTATTATTTTTCCTGGAAACTTGGTCACGTATAATGACACAATGCGAAGGTTTTCCAATTTTTTGATTTTTTTTTAATTTTTTATGCCCGTTTCAAAATGCGGTCAAAACGGCGGGCTTGACCGTCCCTAGCTAGTGGTTGAATCTTGGAATTTTTTTGGTGTTTCTCTGATTAAATAGATATTTTTGTACCTAGAAATGATTTTTGGAAAAAATAAATACCAAACTATGAGGCAGCCGTAGTTCAACTTTGACCCGCTTCCTACTGAATCGGCGGGAATTTGTCTTTTTCACCACAGGTGGATCAAAACTTTTGACACCCAACCATTTTGTCAATTGTGCATTAAATGTGGCCTAGTATTTTATAAAATTGATTAGGTCCAATTATGCAAGAATTATTTGGTAGGTCCTTCACAAAAAAACCTCACTTGGGGCACTTGGAAAATGGAAAATGGCTCTTTTGTGCAATGAAAGTGAAAACTCCCTTAGGCAACATTGTTTGGAATTCCAAGATGCACCCTTGTGCACAATATGAGATCATTTGAACAAACTATGCGATGAATGTGGCCATAAGATTGATCATTTGGCTTGAAAGCCATGAATCTTCACGCATGACAACTCATTTCTGAGAACACATTTTTAAAATAATTACCGTATTACAAGTTTATTATTTTTCCTGGAAACTTGGTCACATATAATGACACAATGTGAAGGTTTTCCAATTTTTTGATTTTTTTGATTTTTTTATGCCCACTTCAAAATGCGGTCAAAACGGCGGGCTTGACCGTTCCTAGCTAGTCGTTGAATCTTGGAAAACTTTTGATGTTTCTATGATTAAATAGATACTTATGTACCTAGAAATGATTTTTGGAAAAATAAAGAGCAAACTAGAAGGCAGCTACAGTTCAAATTTGACCCGCTTCCAGCTGAATCGGCGGAAATTTGTCTTTTTCACGAGAAGTGGATCAAAAGTTTTTACACCCAGCCATTTGGTCAATTGTGCATTAAATATGGCCTAGTATTTTAGAAAAATGATTTGGTCCAATTTTGCAACAATTATTTGGTAGGTTCTTCACATAAAAACCTCCTTTTGGGCACTCAAAAAAATGGAAAATGGTTTTTTCGTCCAAAGAAAATGAAATCTTCCTTAGGCAATATTGTTTGCCGTTCCAATATGCACCCTTGTGCACAATATGAGATCATTTGAACAAACTATGCCATGAATGTGGCCATAAGATTGATCATTTCACAAAAAACCATTCCAATATGGTAGGTCCTTCACAAACAATATGCACCCTTGTGTACAATTTTGCAACAAATATATGGTAGGTCCTTCACAAAAAAAGTCATTTTGGGCACTCGGAAAATGATTTAAAATAGGTAGAAAGATCAAAAATGCATATAAATTGGTCCTTATCCATAAAATGTGGTCTAACTCTAGTGAAAATTTGTGTGGTGCCATTTTGCAAAATATTTTTGATAGCTACTTCACAAAATCCCTCTATTTTTAGTACTTAGACACTTTTCTAAATCACTGGTTTTTCGAACCAATCAGAACTCTTCCCATGGATCGATGACATGGCGCCCATCCATCCATCCACCCATCTCTCCATCCCACATCCATCCATCCATCTATCTACAGAAAAAAGAAAATAAAATGAAAAAGAGATACCCCCCACCCGCAGCCCAAACCCTAGGTCAGATCCCATCGACTCCCCCCATCGCACCCCTCCTCTCCTCGCAGCCGCCGCCACCTCCTCCCTCGATCCAGTCCTCTCCCCGGCCTCCTTTCCCCGATCCAATCCTCTCCCTGCCACTCCCACCCACCACTGACCTCGCAGCCCTCCTCACCACCGCCGCCGACCTCGTCCCTCCCTTCCCTCACCATCTCTCCCTATCCTATGCCCCAGATCGAGTCGAGCAGGTCGGCCGACGCGCTAGGGTTCCGTCCCTCCGCCCTTGCCGTCGCCGCGATCACCCTGGCGCTCCCTGCTTCCCCCACCCGACCCCCAACACACTGGTGCTCTCCCCCCGCCCGCGGCCATGGCGGAGAAGCTGAGGGTTTAGGGTTCCGGCGAGATGTCAATGGCGAAGCCCCTCCCCCGTGGCCAATCGCGGCGCCCCCGCCCCCCTCCCCCACACAGGCGAGGCGGATTAGCGGCCTTGGCCACACCAATCTGGCGGACATAGCCTCGATCTGGAGGGAGGGATTTGGCAGCCATGGTGATGGGGGTCGCCTCCCTCCTCCCTCCCCTCGTCGGAGCTCACCGGCGGGGCCCTGGGCTGGCGCGGTTCCCGCGAACAGAAGCCCGTCGCAGCATCACATAGCAGCAAGCCTATCGCCCCAGACCGACGCACGCACGTGCATCCTGCCGCGACCACCTCCGCGACTAGTTCAAAGTTCTCGCACGTGTTGGCTGGACGGCGGCGACACTGACCTCCTCCGCCGGGTCTCCCAAGAGGCCGTGCATCCTACCGTGACCACCACTACTGCGCGACGGTGGTGGCCGACCTGCAATGCGACCGCTGCATCGCCAGTAACCTCTTCGGTGAGCACTTTACCTCTGCCTCCCTCCTCTGCCTAGATCCCGTGACTGAGCCACACTCTGTAGCATGTATATTACTGCTTGTATGGCCATGAGGAATGAAATAATTTTACAGCTAAGAATTCTAGTTTCCTCTTGGAGGAGTTGCTGCACCACTAGTTGTTTCTATTGTGTGCTGGACAGTAGATGTGACACTCCAAAATTTTAATTTGGTTTTCATCAAAAACTTTGTTGGATTTTTAAAAGAGGGCATTTAAAATTTCTTTTCGAGAAATCCTTCCTCTTAAAAACTTCCTTTCCTTTGGCAAGGATTTTCTTTTCCCTTTCAAATTTGGTGTTGAATTTTTGGAAGCTTTTCCTTCTGGTTGTTACCCTCTCAAACTTATTTATTTTCATTTAAAAAAAAGAAACCCTAGGAGTTTTGGGACTTCTTTCTTTTTGAAACCACCCATGGTTTTACCATGTCTCCTATAGTAAATCTTCTCAAAACCCCTCCCTCCACCTTTGAGCAATTTAAATCCTCTGTCTCAACAAGTCCAAACAAGTTTTGGATTTTATTTCAATTATTTTATCTCCCAAAACATTTCTGCCAATTATTTTGAGCCTAAGTGATTTTCAAAGCAAGTACCACTTTGCCTTTGAGTTTTTATCCCAAACCAACTTCCCTGGATTGTCTTTAGTACCCACAACCTAGAACCATCTTGATCCACTCTTCTTCTTTTCAAATATTTCAAATTTCACTCACTGCAAGTTTGGACCAGATTTGCCAAATTTGATGAAATTCATATCCACACTTCTCCAAAAATTCCACCAAAAATCATGCAGCCTACTGGAGCAATGAGTAGCTACTCCACCAAATTTCAGCTCAAGGAAAAATCCCTAGATGCCAAAAGCATTCTGTCGAACACCTGAGCTGCACTGTTCTTTGCATTTTCAGTAAAGTTCAGTAAAATTCAGTTTTACAGTGTCGTTTTCTTCAGAGTTCAGTCACAAGCTCACAGTGCGCTTGGCTCGATGCTCGCAGCCCCTCCCTCTTGTCCGGAGCTTCACACCCGTGCGTGGACCGTTCCTGGCGTCGGTGGCGCGCTGGCCCGCCCTCGCCGGCGTCTTCTGCGGTGTCGGGACCTCCCGTGGCGGCCGACAGAAGGCACACCACGGCAGAACACCGTTCAGCGCCGCCCAAAGCCCCCTGGCTCTCCGCGCGGCCTCATGCATGCCAGCGCACGCCCGTGGCACCATCACCGTGGCCCGGCAAGCACGGAACGTGCTCCCTGCCGCCGACGGGCCGCGCCACCCCCGTTCCGTCGAGCTCGACCCAAACACCCAAACCCCGGCCAGTTTAGCACCTAAACGGACCCATTGAACCCCCACGACGGCGCTCGACCCCTAATCTTCCCCGACCAATGCCCTGCGTCGCCGTAAGCTTCGCCGGAGAACCCCGTTCTCGGCCACCGCCTCGAATCGCCTATAAAAAGGAACCCGATCTCGCCCTCAAGCACGCACCTTCACTGCACCTCCCTAGGACCCTGCCAAGCCACCAGGAGGACCTCGAGGAGGTCTCCTTCCCCAACTTCGGCCGCCTTGCTCCGCCTCGGCCTCTAGCTTGATTCACTCCGGTGAGGCCATCTCCGGCGCCCAAACCTCGTTCGTAGCCCTCTCTCACACCCAGTACTCTAACCCCCTCATCAATTTGGCCTTTGCAGTCCTCTCCGACGAGCTCCATCCACGCCCGAACCACCGTCTGCCGGAGTTTAGACCGCCGTCGACGTGGTGCTCCCCGGCGACCAACACCACCACCCACCGTTGCGGAAGGACACCGTGAGCATGTTGGTAACCTCCGATCCCCTTACCTCGTCGTGGATCGCCGCCGGCGACCACCGCAGCCCTCGGGCGCCGACGAGCCTCGTCCCTCCCATTTGAAAGTTTAAACATGACAAGTGGGACCCGCTATCAGCCTCTCTGTCCTTTCTAAACGAAGCGTTTTCTGAAAACGCCTTCTGCCAAATGTGCTTTCCCTTTGGGCTGGCGTAGTTTCTGCCGAAGCGTTTTCTCTTTTTATAAACTAGCCCCTGGAAACTTTCTGTTTCATTACAGATGAGTCCCTAGATTAAAACCCTTATAACTTTTTAACAGAAAGGAATTTTTGAGTGATTCTTTTTGTGTCCTCTTCAGAATTTTGTCTAGTTTTTTATCATATTTATTTGGAAAATATTTGGTATAACTTTCTGTGCACCTCTTGGTATTTACGATAGCGCATGTATTTCTTT
The DNA here is from genome assembly GCF_018294505.1 of Triticum aestivum. Lineage (NCBI taxonomy): Eukaryota > Viridiplantae > Streptophyta > Magnoliopsida > Poales > Poaceae > Triticum > Triticum aestivum. Next base: position 677,332,313 of record NC_057801.1, read on the forward strand.
ATACCGTAGATACCGAAGGATGTGAGTATGCATGGCCATGTGTTGGCATGAGGATGGGTAAGATGGCAGTGTTGTAGCATGCCAGGCTTATGCCAGACTACGTGACTTCAATGTCAACTCGTATCATTCCAGTTCTTTCCATTCTTCCTTCCCTGTACTACCACAAGTTTTCCGCAAGGGATATGGCTTAGTAAGTTGTAAACCGCTTCCCTGGTACACACCAAAAAGGAGAGGCCGTGATGATGGTTCCATCGCCCTGGATTAAAGCCAGTCATCCGGTCAGGGGGCATGGGTGTTTCCGGTTGGGACTAAGAGGGGGGCACCCCTTAGAGCGCGCGTATATAAATTTGATCCCATGCTATTCGAGATTGTGATCTCCCCGTCTCAAAAGTTTTTCTTGGACGATGTCTAGGGTGAGTCCTGGCATCGAGAGGTAGGATGGGTGTGTACTGGTTAGCTGTGTTTTCTTCCGAAAAACCGTAAACGGAACTAGTCCCTCGTGACTACGGAAATCCGTTGGCTGTGGGAATTTTTTTTGTACAAACTCTGCAGAGTCATACAATTCCTTTGAATCATCTATTCCATGTCCCGATTCGTACTATCTTGTCCTAACAGTGTCAGTTTGATGGTAGAGACTCCGGTGAATCCCATGAGTGCTAAGTCCGGTTAAATGTTATTCCTGTGGGTGGACTAACCTATTTATTATCATGAATTGAATATTTATTATGAGTATTATTTACTTGTGAATAAAGCCCTTTCTGTGATGTCGCCCCGACGTCTGACTGTGGCATTTCTTTTAAAGCCCTTTCTGTGATGTCGCCCCGACGTCCGACTGTGGCATTTCTTTTAAAGCCCTTTCTGTGATGTCGCCCCGACGTCCGACTGTGGCATTTCTTTTAAAGCCCTTTCTATGATGTCGCCCCGACGTCCGATTGTGGCATTTCTTTTAAAGCCCTTTATGTGGTGTCGCTTAGACGCCCAACTGTGGCATGATTTTCTCCTTTATTTATTTGTTCACCTTTCGAGGCGTCGCTTCAGACACCCGATCGGTTTCCATTTATATTTCTGTCGGGATTTCAGGTGGACTACCGCCGATTCCCTCTTTGCTTACCTTGCCTGCTAATACTTTAAATGTACATTGGTAAATTAATCATGATGCATTCATGCATGCATTTGTTATATCTTACGTCCGAACTGTCTTGCGAGTACTTTCAAAGTACTCACTGGCTTGTTGATTTGGCCAGATGCTGACGAAGGCGATCTCATGGGTGAAGAGTTCGATAGCGAGTCCGACGCCTAGAGGAATCCCAGTCAGTCTCGTGCGACCCTGGATTTGGTCACTGTATTATATCCGCTTCCGCAACCCGAATAAATTTATCGAGCCTCACCTCGACGCTCGATGAGATGCCAGTTTGAGAGTCGTGTTATCACACTCCCCACTATGTTATTCCACCATCACTTTATCCTCGAGTCAGTAGTATGCCACCACACCATTGTGTTATATCCGCCATTATGTATAATTATTGGCGTGCTTGTAATAATTTGTTGAGCAGCCCTAGCTCAACCCTGTAATATATCCTATGCTACTGGCTTATTGTATCAAGAATTTGTCTACCAGTGAGGAGGATTTCTCTCATACTGGACTCAAAAGATTGGTTTCTCAATAAATATTTTTATTGGAAAACCGGTCGTGACAAGCTTGGTACCAGAGCCAGGCTGACTGTAGGAAGCCACTAGGTGCGATCGCTAATTGGTTATTAGCATGATAGAGCTAATTTATATTTTTGCAATTGTAGTCATTTTCTGACTGTTAGCATAAATTTATGATCTGACCATTCAGAATTTGCTTACCTTTGTAGATGGCCGACAACAGCTGCGAGTCTCAGACCTTCGCCAACATGCCCGATGGGTTCGTCAAGCTTCTCTCCTTCATCGTTCAGGTCGCGATGGGGCCGTCTGTGCGCCCAGTCTTCACACTCTTCCAGCACAAGGTCAATGACAGTCTGACCATGCACTAGGCCACGGTGCAGTTCAGGGGAGTGCGTGGTGAGTTACGCCGCTTCCGGTTCGTGGGAAGAGCCATGCCTACGGAGAGGCATGCTATGCAGATGGCAGCCCGTGAGGCGATAGCTCGCCTCAGGGATGTCCTTCCCGCGATGAAGACTCGTCGCTACCGCTATCTTCCGTGCCATGTGCCTTACACCTGTCACTACAGCTGAGTGCGCTTGCCCGTCATGCGATGTACCGCTTTGTAAGATATGTACATAGGTTGTGAGGAGTAGCCTGTTTGCGCATCATGTAGGAACTGGAGAAGTGCACTAGCCTAAATAACATGTCAGGATTATGTACGCATATCCTAAGTGAGGTATTGTATAATTATCGCCCGCGTGTAAGATATGTAATGAGCAGTCCTTCTCCGTGCGCAATTCGATTTGTTTTCTTAAGTGATCTTGGTCATTTAAATTATTTGCCATCCTTGTGCAATTTTGGATTTGTTTTTGCGACCATCTTCGCTTTTCTTATGAGTTTTACAAAATATATCCCCAGAGTTAAAAATGTCTCGTCCTTGGACTCGCTCCATGCCTACTCCGCCAGAGGAAGATTATGACACTCAACCAGGCAACAATTTCACACAAGGGCAGTCGAGTCAACAGAACAGTGAAACGGCACTTTCCCAAATGTGCCGCCTTTATGAATAGAGTCAGCAACAACATCGTGAAATGATGAACCAAGTCATCAACATGGGGAATCACCATGGACAGTATCAGCAGCAATCCAAGTTATCTGAGCTTCAGAAGACACGTCCCCAAACATTTTCTCACACTGACAAACCTCTTGAAGCCGAGGACTGGCTTCGAGATATGGAGAGGAAATTAATTATTGCAAAATGTTCAGACCCCGAAAAGGTATTGTATGCTCCGCACTATCTCACAGGAGCAGCCGCATCATGGTGGGAGAATTTTCTGCACATGCATCCCAACGAAAATGACATAACCTGGGATGATTTCAAGGAAGGTTTCCGTGGTGCACACATTCCTAAGAGTATTATGAAAATCAAGAAGAGAGAGTTCGATGACCTCAAACAAAGGAACATGACAGTGTCAGATTACAACAGTCAATTTACTCTATTGTCCCGCTACGCCAATGAAGAGCGTATGACTGAAATCAAGAAGATGGAGAAATTCCTTGACGGTATGGCGCCCGCGCTTAAATGCCAACTGGTCGTGCACACTTTTCCTGATTTTAAAACACTGGTGGACAAAGCCATTACTCTGGAAAATGAGAGACGCAGTCTGGAAGATATCCGCAAGCGAAAAAGGGACCAGACTAACCATGCTCGCAATCACCGAAGCAAGACAGATTTTCAAAAGGGCGGGACGCACAAATCCTCATCCAATGTCTCACGCCCAATCAAGAATTTTCATGCAAGGGACAAGGAGTTCACATATCGCCCCGGCGTTACTTGTTACGCCTGTGGAGAGGAAGGACACTAGGCCAAGCAGTGTCCCAAGCCTAGGAACTCAACCCCAAAGCCGAACAACGGCGGCAATAATTCAGCGCCCAAGCGAAACAATTTCAATCCCAACAATAACCACAAGAAGGGTCATCTGAACCACGTAACCAAGGAAGAAGCACAAAATGCTCCGGATATCGTACTCGATATGTTTCCTGTCAACACAATACCTGCAATGGGTTTGTTTGATTCTGGAGCTTCTCACTCTTTCATTTCGAAAAGTTTTGCTTTGCAAAATAATTTTTCGATGCTTCCTTTGGAGAAATCCATAATCATCAAGTCCCCTGGGATTCAGCAAGTTACTCAGAATTACTATCAGAATGTGGTCATTGAATTCGAAGGATTGGAGTTTCACGCAAATCTTATTGTGTTGGAAAATAAAGGACTGGATGTCATCCTAGGGATGGACTGGCTAACCACCAACAAGGGTTTTATCGACTGTTTCAACAGGACCGTAATTCTCACACACCACCAAGGGAAGACAATAAGAGTATCAGCCAAGGAAGTAAAAATACCCCGGCAACCGAGATTAAATAAGGTGGACATTTCTGAGCTAAACAAGGTTCCAGTAGTGTGTGAATTTCCAGATGTATTCCCTGAAGAGCTACCAGGCATGCCACCAGACCGAGAGATAGAATTCAGCATTGAGCTCGCACCAGGAACCACCCCCATATACAAGAAACCGTACCGAATGGCACCATCTGAATTAGTTGAGTTGAAGAAACAAATAAAGGAATTGCTAGACAAAGGATACATTCGAGCCATCTCCTCACCTTGGGGATCACCAATTTTATTTGCCAAAAAGAAGGATGGAACACTGAGATTGTGTATTGACTATCGAGCACTTAACATGGTCACAGTCAAGAACAAATACCCGATGCCTAGGATAAACAATTTGTTTGATCAACTCGCTCAGGCCAAGGTATTCTCAAAAATTGACTTAAGGTCAGGATACCATCAATTGAAGGTACGAACGGAAGATATCCCCAAAACAGCCTTCACCTCCAGATATGGACTGTACGAGTTCACAGTGATGCCATTTGGATTAACTAACGCCCCAGCATATTTTGTTCACCTCATGAACAAAGTATTTATGAAGTTTATGGACAAGTTTGTCGTGGTATTCATCGACGATATTCTGGTATACTCCAAGACACCAGAAGAGCACGCAGAACATCTCAGGATTGTGCTAGGAGAGCTCAAAAAACACCAATTGTATGCCAAGTTCAGCAAGTGCGAATTTTGGCTAAGACAAGTAGGCTTTCTAGGCCACGTACTGACCCAAGACGGTATCGCAGTGGACCCAGAGAAAGTCAAGGCCATACTTGGCTGGAAGTCACCAGCCAGCGTAACAGACATACGGAGTTTCTTGGGAATGGCAGGATATTACCGCAGATTTATTGAAGGATTCTCCACCATAGCCAAGCCTATGACGCAGTTACTCAAGAAAGATAAGAAGTTTGAATGGACAGAAGCCTGTGAGAAAAGTTTCCAAGAACTAAAGCGGAAATTAACGACAACACCGGTATTAATTGTACCCGACATACACAAGAATTTTGAAGTATATTGTGACGCGTCCAGAAAGGGTCTCGGATGCGTGTTGATGCAGGAAGGCAAGGTTGTCGCCTATGCTTCAAGGCAACTTCGCAAGCATGAGGAAAATTATCCCACTCATGACTTAGAAATGGCAGCAGTTATTCATGCACTCAAGGAATGGAGGCATTTCTTACTTGGGAATCGATGTGAAATATATACGGATCACAAAAGTCTCAAATATATTTTCACGCAGCCAGAACTAAATATACGGCAACGACGCTGGTTGGAATTGGTAAAGGATTATGATGTTGGTATCCATTACCATCCAGGAAAAGCAAATGTAGTGGCCGATGCTCTTAGTCGGAACCCCAGCTCCGACGAAAACAATCTGCACAGCTTGAGGCCCGAATTCCAACAAGAATTTGCCAAGCTCAACTTGATAATGGTAGCAGAAGGCACCATATCAAACTTGGAAATACAACCCGGCCTTGTGGGGAAAATTAAAGGAGCTCAGCCCGGTCACACCAGCATCGAAGGCATCAAAAGAAAGTTGAGTATGGGCAAGGCCTCGGAATTCGTCATAGACAATGAAGGAATATTATGGTACGGAGAAAGGCTCTGCGTGCCAAACATAGAAGACCTTAAACAGCAAATTTTAGCTGAAGCCCACACCGCCCCGTACTCGATCCACCCTGGAGGAACCAAAATGTATAAAGATATTCAGGAAAGATTTTGGTGGCACGGTATGAAGAGGGACATAGCCACCTTCATTGCATGTTGCGACTCATGTCAACGCATAAAAGCTGAGCATCAGAGACCAGCCGGACTACTGCAACCGAACAAAATACCTGAGTGGAAATGGGATGAAATAGGGATGGATTTCATTGTCGGACTACCTCGGTCACGACACGGGAGTGATGCCATATGGGTCATCACTGACAGGTTAACCAAAGTGGCACACTTTATTCCAATAAAGACGACCCACACCACTCAGAGGCTTGCCAGGATTTATCTTTCCCGCATAGTTTGTCTGCACGGTGTCCCGAAGACTATAATATCCGACAGAGGCACTCAGTTCGTCTCAAGATTTTGGGAGCATTTACAACAGGCTCTGGGAACCCAACTAGCCTTCAATACCGCATACCACCCACAGACTGATGGACAAACAGAACGCGTAAACCAGGTTTTAGAAGACATGCTGAGAGCATGTGTCCTCACATATGGAACCAGGTTGGAAGAAAGCCTGCCATACGCCGAGTTCGCGTACAACAATAGCTACCAGGCCAGCCTACAAATGGCACCATTTGAGGCTTTATACGGACGAAGATGTCGTACCCCGTTAAATTGGTCAGAGACCGGATACAGCCGCATCTTCAGACCAGACATGCTCAGAGAAGCCGAGGAAAAGGTCAAGCTAATCAGGGACCGACTTAAGACCGCTCAAAGTCGACAGAAGAGTTATTATGATCAGAAACATCGTAGGGTCAGCTTCGAACCCGGTGAGTTCGTATACCTGAGAGTATCCCCTATGAGAGGATTGCAACGATTCAAGATTAAAGGGAAGCTAGCACCAAGATTCATCGGACCTTTCTGTATAAGGGCACGAAGAGGCACGGTAGCCTACCAGCTAGACTTACCCGAGGAATTATCCGATGTCCACGACGTGTTCCATGTCTCGCAATTGAGGAAGTGCGTAAGCAACCCAGAGAAACAAGTATCCCATGAAAACATTGACGTGCAGCCAGACCTTACTTATCGGGAACATCCCGTAAGAATATTAGAGGAGTCTGAAAGGAGGACCCGACAGAAGACCATCAAGTTTTTCAAAGTCCAGTGGAGCAATCACACCGACAGTGAAGCAACTTGGGAAAGAGAGGATTTTCTTCGGACAGAGCATCCACACTTATTTAAGGATCAGCTGAAATCTCGGGGACGAGATTTTTCCTAAGGGGGTAGGTGTTGTGACACTCCAAAATTTTAATTTGGTTTTCATCAAAAACTTTGTTGGATTTTTAAAAGAGGGCATTTAAAATTTCTTTTCCAGAAATCCTTCCTCTTAAAAACTTCCTTTCCTTTGGCAAGGATTTTCTTTTCCCTTTCAAATTTGGTGTTGAATTTTTGGAAGCTTTTCCTTCTGGTTGTTACCCTCTCAAACTTATTTATTTTCATTTAAAAAAAAGAAACCCTAGGAGTTTTGGGACTTCTTTCTTTTTGAAACCACCCATGGTTTTACCATGTCTCCTATAGTAAATCTTCTCAAAACCCCTCCCTCCACCTTTGAGCAATTTAAATCCTCTGTCTCAACAAGTCCAAACAAGTTTTGGATTTTATTTCAATTATTTTATCTCCCAAAACATTTCTGCCAATTATTTTGAGCCTAAGTGATTTTCAAAGCAAGTACCACTTTGCCTTCGAGTTTTTATCCCAAACCAACTTCCCTGGATTGTCTTTAGTACCCACAACCTAGAACCATATTGATCCACTCTTCTTCTTTTCAAATATTTCAAATTTCACTCACTGCAAGTTTGGACCAGATTTGCCAAATTTGATGAAATTCATATCCACACTTCTCCAAAAATTCCACCAAAAATCATGCAGCCTACTGGAGCAATGAGTAGCCACTCCGCCAAATTTCAGCTCAAGGAAAAATCCCTAGATGCCAAAAGCATTCTGTCGAACACCTGAGCTGCACTGTTCTTTGCATTTTCAGTAAAGTTCAGTAAAATTCAGTTTTACAGTGTCGTTTTCTTCAGAGTTCAGTCACAAGCTCACAGTGCGCTTGGCTCGATGCTCGCAGCCCCTCCCTCTTGTCCGGAGCTTCACACGCGTGCATGGAGCCTTCCTGGCGTCGGTGGCATGCTGGCCCGCCCTCGCCGGCGTCTTCTGCGGCGTCGAGACCTCCCGTGGCGGCCGACAGAAGGCACACCACGGCAGAACGCCGTTCAGCGCCGCCCAAAGCCCCCTGGCTCTCCGCATGGCCTCATGCATGCCAGCGCACGCCCGTGGCACCATCACCGTGGCCCGGCAAGCACGGAACGTGCTCCCTGCCGCCGACGGGCCGCGCTACCCCCGTTCCGTCGAGCTCGACCCAAACACCCAAACCCCGGCCAGTTTAGCACCTAAACGGACCCATTGAACCCCCACGATGGCGCTCGACCCCTAATCCTCCCCGACCAATGCCCTGCGCTGCCGTAAGCTTCGCTGGAGAACCCCGTTCTCGGCCACCGCCTCGAATCGCCTATAAAAAGGAACCCGAGCTCACCCTCGAGCATGCACCTTCACTGCACCTCCCCAGGACCCTGCCAAGCCACCAGGAGGACCTTGAGGAGGTCTCCTTCCCCAACTCCGGCCGCCTTGCTCCGCCTCGGCCTCCAGCTTGATTCACTCCGGTGAGGCCATCTCCGGCGCCCAAACCTCGTCCGTAGCCCTCTCTCACACCCAGTACTCTAACCCCCTCATCAATTTGGCCTTTGCAGTCCTCTCCGACGAGCTCCATCCACGCCCGAACCACCGTCCACCAGAGTTGAGACCGTCGTCGACGTGGTGCTCCCCGGCGACCAACACCACCACCCACCATTGCGGAAGGACACGGTGAGCGCGTTGGTAACCTCCGATCCCCTTACCTCGCCATGGATCGCCGCCGGCGACCACCGCAGCCCTCGGGCGCCGATGAGCCTCGTCCCTCCCATTTGAAAGTTTAAACATGACAAGTGGGACCCGCTGTCAGCCTCTCTGTCCTTTCTAAACGAAGCGTTTTCTGAAAACGCCTGCTGCCAAATGCGCTTTCCCTTTGGGCTGGCGTAGTTTCTGCCGAAGCGTTTTCTGTTTTTATAAACTAGCCCCTGGAAACTTTCTGTTTCATTACAGATGAGTCCCTGGATTAAAACCCTTATAACTTTTTAACAGAAAGGAATTTTTGAGTGATTCTTTTTCTGTCCTCTTCAGAATTTTGTATAGTTTTTTATCATATTTATTTGAAAAATATTTGGTATAAATTTCTTTGCACCTCTTGGTATTTACGATAGCGCATGTATTTCTTTATACCGTAGATACTGAAGGAGGTAACGGAGCCGCGAACTTCACCGAGCTAGGCTCGGACTACTCCAAACCAGGCAAGCATGTTTGAACTTTTGATATGATGAGTGTCTTGGCATGTCTTGCATTTAGTTAGTTTCATGGCATGTTGATGAGCATACCGATGAACGTTATTTCTATGAAATGTTGAGGTAAGTGAGTTCGATGATCCATAAGTGGATGGATGTGAGTATGCATGGCCATGTGTTGGCATGAGGATGGGTAAGATGGCAGTGTTGTAGCATGCCAGGCTTATGCCAGACTACGTGACTTCAATGTCAACTCGTATCATTCCAGTTCTTTCCTTCTTCCTTCCCTGTACTACCACAAGTTTTCCGCAAGGGATATGGCTTAGTAAGTTGTAAACCGCTTCCCTGGTACACACCAAAAAGGAGAGGCCGTGATGATGGTTCCATGGCCCTGGATTAAAGCCAGTCATCCGGTCAGGGGGCATGGGTGTTTCCGGTTGGGACCGAGAGGGGGGCACCCCTTAGAGCGCGCGTATATAAATTTGATCCCATGCTATTCGAGATTGTGATCTCCCCGTCTCAAAAGTTTTTCTTGGACGATGTCTAGGGTGAGTCCTGGCATCGAGAGGTAGGATGGGCGTGTACTGGTTAGCTGTGTTTTCTTCCGAAAAACCGTAAACGGAACTAGTCCCTCGTGACTACGGAAATCCGTTGGCTGTGGGAATTTTTTTTGTACAAACTCTGCAGAGTCATACAATTCCTTTGAATCATCTATTCCATGTCCCGATTCGTACTATCTTGTCCTAACAGTGTCAGTTTGATGGCAGAGACTCCGGTGAATCCCATGAGTGCTAAGTCCGGTTAAATGTTATTCCTGTGGGTGGACTAACCTGTTTATTATCATGAATTGAATATTTATTATGAGTATTATTTACTTGTGAATAAAGCCCTTTCTGTGATGTCGCCCCGACGTCCGACTGTGGCATTTCTTTTAAAGCCCTTTCTGTGATGTCGCCCCGACGTCCGACTGTGGCATTTCTTTTAAAGCCCTTTCCGTGATGTCGCCCCGACGTCTGACTGTGGCATTTCTTTTAAAGCCCTTTCTGTGATGTCGCCCCGACGTCCGACTGTGGCATTTCTTTTAAAGCCCTCTCTGTGATGTCGCCCCGACGTCCGACTGTGGCATTTCTTTTAAAGCCCTTTCTGTGATGTCGCCCCGACGTCCGACTGTGGCATTTCTTTTAAAGCCCTTTATGTGGTGTCGCTAAGACGCCCGACTGTGGCATGATTTTCTCCTTTATTTATTTGTTCACCTTTCGAGGCGTCGCTTCAGACACCCGATCGGTTTCCATTTATATTTCTGTCGGGATTTCAGGTGGACTACCGCCGATTCCCTCTTTGCTTACCTTGCCTGCTAATACTTTAAATGTACATTGGTAAATTAATCATGACGCATTCATGCGTGCATTTGTTATATCTTACGTCCGAACTGTCTTGCGAGTACTTTCAAAGTACTCACTGGCTTGTTGATTTGGCCAGATGCTGACGAAGGCGATCTCATGGGTGAAGAGTTCGATAGCGAGTCCGACGTCTAGAGGAATCCCAGTCAGTCTCGTGCGACCCTGGATTTGGTCACTGTATTATATCCGCTTCCGCAACCCGAATAAATTTATCGAGCCTCACCTCGACGCTCGATGAGATGCCAGTTTGAGAGTCGTGTTATCACACTCCCCACTGTGTTATTCCACCATCACTTTATCCTCGAGTCAGTAGTATGCCACCACACCATTGTGTTATATCCGCCATTATGTATAATTATTGGCGCGCTTGTAATAATTTGTTGAGCAGCCCTAGCTCAACCCTGTAATATATCCTATGCTACTGGCTTATTGTATCAAGAATTTGTCTACCAGTGAGGAGGATTTCTCTCATACTGGACTCAAAAGATTGGTTTCTCAATAAATATTTTTATTGGAAAACCGGTCGTGACAGTAGATGTGGATAGCCTGCATGCTGTTTCTTAGGACATTAAGCTACATAAGGATAAACTGACATAAGTATGCTAGTCTGAAGGGTCGATAATTCACATTTGTTTCTGAATTTAGTTGGTTTATCTGTCTGTGGTCCTCAATGTATTAAATGACAGCCAAAAGTATCCATCTATAGAGGCTTATCTACTAGCTGTTGGACCTTGGAGGCTTATAGTGCGATGAAAGCCAAATGTATCTAACTAGCCAGTCGACAGGCTAAAACAACTAGCTATAAAAAGACATCAAGTTCTGGTTTACATGCTATTCTCGTCGTTCATGCCGACAGACCTTTTGCTGTAGTGTTTAGAGTAGATTGAGTCTGCTAGCCCTCCTTTTTGTTTTTGGTCTTATTTTGGACAGATGCTTGGGGTGCATACTTTCTAGAATCTGCATTTGGATTTGCAGTTTGCGTTGTCGAAGAAAATTGTCAATTGTTTGATTGATGTTCTGACTTTTATGTGGACCAGTCGTCCATTCTCTAAATCATTCTTTTAATCCTGCTACCCTTTTTGTATCCATGTACTGTTTATCTTGTTTAAGCATTAATGTATACTTTTCTTTTAGCAATGGCAACACAAGCAGGAACCTTGGCTACTTCTCGTTTAAGTCCCCAAGTGGTAGGGTTCTCTGTTCACGGGAGTCACCATCTAGGCATGCTTGATGCTTCACCAGAATGATGTATTGTTCTTTAGCTGTCGATTGTCTGTGTAGATTGAATGTATCGAGTTGAGGGCTTGAGGCAGGCTGTAGGTGATTAGAACAACCACCTGTTAAGTAAGATCGGCTGTAGTGTATGCTCTGAACATAAGCTTGTGTTGCTGCCAGTGTACTGTATGCTCTGAACACAAGATCCTTTACTTGCTCTGGTTTGGTTAAGACTGATCATGCCATGGATAAGAAAACAATTTAAAAGGTCTATTGAAACAAGGTGGAAGCATGTTCTTTCTTGCAACGTACCCTAAACCCCTAAACCCTTTTTATTTGAACTTGTTAGTTATGTTCTGGAGTCTGGAATTTTTGAATCAATATCTATCTGATTAATGCATGCCTTCTTTTGTTTTTAAGTTTGTTACAAAACATATATGTGGTGCATCTGATTAGTTATGTTGTAAAAGAATGCTTGTCTCTGACACTGTTATTCTTATGTTGATATATGTGCCCAGTTTTGTGTGTTTTGAATCAATATCTATCTGATTAATTACTGACCATGGTGAGCTAGATCCCAACAAACAAGACACTTACATTAACTTGGCACTTTGAGTCCTTATAATTCTGATAGTGTGGAACTATATTTTGTACACATAGTCAACTAGTTTTCGTTTTATATTTCCTTGCTTATCTGGAACTATATCTTCTCATTTTTCTAATTATGACATGGATGATATGAAATATCAGAATTGTTTCCATTACATGGTGTGCTGCAGGAAAGCCCCTGTGTAGGTTTATTGTCTCGTAATTGGGCAATTATTTTCTTGCAGGGGGCCACCCGTTCTAGCTCGCTTTGACCCTCTTTTGCTATGTAGTGGTCCTGGTACATGAAAAGCAGGTCCTTTTAAATGTTTTGCTTCCTTGGTTGCATTCTGCTGTACACTCAAAAATATTTTCAATTTAGTGACAAGCAAACAATAAAATAGTCAAAAGGCTTTTATTTAATGTGCTTTTTGAAAATGAAAATGTGCTGTGATGTTCTCCTCTTTCTGTTGACATGTATGTTGAGTAATATCAAGCCATAATTATAGTCACTCCAAGACATGCTCAAATGTAGTCGCACGTACAGATTTGTGCGGCTGAGGTACAGTTTTAAGATGAGATACCTATATATAGAACATGAAAGTATTACTGTTTGTTAGGACATGATGACTGTTTGTTTACTACTTTATGATTTTGTGTAGAGTTGCGTCCTTCTTGTCCCCTTTTATCCAAGGCCATCTTGTTGTGTCAATGGCTGTGTTGCCGTTTCAAGTTTTGTGTATGTGCATATGTACATAGCAGTAAACTAGACTGTTGTGATCGTATATTACCTCCGTCCCTTCTTAGATTTATCTAGATACGGATGTATCTAACACTAAAATGTGTCTATACATCCGTATCTAGACAAATCTAAGACAAAAATTTTGGGATGGAGGCAAGGTTTGCTGGAAACTGAACTCTCTGATATGTTTGGTTGATGCAGTTCCTTCCATTAATTTATTTGTTTCTTCAATTTGGATGCAACAGGTTCCCTTCATGAATGAGGACATGGGCATGTACCACAGACGGTGAGCTCATCCACCACTACCACCTCGACTCCGCGCGCAAGGTCAATTCCTCTCTCTCGTCTGTGAGGTTTTTTTTCAAGTTTTTTCTTCTCCGTTGTAGCCTGCTAGTTTCTATTCTGGTCCTGAAACCAAACTAGGTAGGATGGCCTTGTGACCTCCTGAATGTCGAGGCTTTGGTTGTCATATCGTGTTTGGTTGATCCTGTATGATGTGTACTCGCTTGATGGTCACCTATTAGCTAAGGTTCTCATATCATGTTTGGTACTCATATGTGCTTGCTTGATGGTTCTCATATCATGTTTGGTGGATCCTTTATCATGTTTGGTTCTCATTAGCTAAGATTGTTATGTTTTGCTACTGAATCGTATTTCATCAGTCTGCACGTGATCAAGCTCACTCTTATTATTAATTGCCAACAATTGCTACTAGATACACACAGTTTTTTCCATGTTATTATCGATGTTCTGCTCTAGGACGGTTTCTAGACACACGCATTGTGTGTGCTCCTCTTCACACTAGACTCTTTAGTTTCTATCTCATGTTCATAGCGTTCTAGTTTGTCGACGACATAGTATCCCCTGTGATCTCTTAGTGAAATGACAGGTTTGATTGATGTTGTATAGGATTGGCTAGTTTTGCTTAATGCCATATGTCTTATGCAATCACATTAGATTTCTGTTTGTTATGGTATAAAAAATAATCGTGCTGTCAAAATTTTCACACTGCGTGCCTTTTATTTCTTTAGTTTGATTGTTTCCCTTGTATTCAATATGCTTCTAATGCCTGATCCTTTCATTTTTGTTGTGGCATCTTTATTTTCATAGGTGTTGTGTGTCCTGGAAGATGGAAGCGGAAGAAAACTTATTTTTGTTGAACTAAACTTTCTGTATCATGTTTTGTTGTACGTATCATTTGATGGTTTTGTATAGGAACAAGTGATACTATTTTGAAGGGCTTTATGGCCTGTGATGTAAACATATTTAGTGCTGAAATATGAAATTATTTGCAAAATTTGTCAAAAAGGAGGATCATTTGTATGAATATGTGAATGGTCTGAAAAGAGTATTGGACCAACTCCTGGATTGAATTATTATTTGAATGTATAAAATGGCCGAATGTAAACCAGAAATGGGCTGCAAAAAATTGTACCTATACTCTTGAAAGGACAAATGTGCATAAAAATTGACAGGCTGGCCAGTTGGGCTTGGCCCATGTAGCTGAAAAAAATTAACAGAAATAAATATACTAAATGGGCTGAACTGTTGGGCTCGACCCATATAGACACCGAAATGGACCGGGCTGAATCTATTTTTTGACATTTTCAATTGGTCGTAATATTGCCACGTCAGCTTGCCACGTCAGATCCGACGTGGCTTGGGCAGACAGCTAGTGACCAAAACAAAACAGTAGGCATATTTTGGTCGTAAACATCTACGACCTTCTCACAGAGAAGGTCGTTAATTTCAGTTTATGACCGCCAGCTTTTGACCTTCTGCTTTTGGTCACAAAAAGGTTGCAAATGAAAAATAATGACCTTTGAGTGACCAATAGTCAATGTCACAAGTTGACATATTTCTTGTGGTGGATGCCTAGATAATTCGTGCAGTAGGAGATGCACTCTTCGGTCAGAAAAGCCCTGGCTATGCTTCTCTCTGGACGTGACATGTTGCGAATGTATCCTTTGATGACACCATTCATCCTTTCGAACGACATCATGCTGTGCAGGAACATCGACCCGAGTTGGATGATATCCTCCACGATATGGACCAGCAGATGCACCAAAACGTCAAAGAATGCGGGCGGGAAGTACATCTCAAGCTCGCATAGTATCACCATGATCTCTTCCTGTAGCCTTCTGAGTTGCCTCACGCCAACCGACTTCCGAGAGATGACATCGAAAAAGTTGCATAGGCCAAATAGCGTATCATGGACGTGCGCGTCCATGATCTCACGGATTGCAACTGGAAGTATCTGTGTCATCAGCACGTGACAGTCGTGAGACTTCATCCCGCTGAACTTCTGCTTCGCTGAGTCTAGGTATCTGCTTATCTTCCCCGCGTAACCGTAAGGAAGTTTTACTCCTACGAGGCAGATGAAAAACTGCTCGATCTCCTCCTGACTTAGAGTGAAGCACGCGGGAGGGCAGTCATTTCCGATCTTCTTGGCCTTTTTGCCTTTGCGACGACTTTCCGTGTTCGTCGCCTCATCGTCATCATCATCATTAGCGTGAAGCTCCTCCCTGATGCCCATTGATTTCAAGTCTGCCCTTGCTTTCGGCCCATCTTTGGTCCTCTCTGGCATGTTGAGCAGGGTACCAAGCAGACTCTCGCACACGTTCTTCATGATATGCATGACATCAAGGCTGTGAGGCACACGGTGGATCTTCCAGTACGGCAAGTCCCAGAAAATAGACCTCGTTTTCCATACCTTCAGCAGCGGCTCTGGCGCCTTTTGCTTCTTTCCCGGCTCTGAGCACTCTTTCTAATTTTTCAACAGCTCGTCTATTTCCTCGCCGCTCCTCGTACGCGGGCGTCTTCGGGGTTCGGTTTCACCATCGAACAGATCCTTGTGTTTTCTTCATGAGTCATCGTCGCGAAGCCACCTTCGATGTCCCATGAACATGGTTTTCGAAGACCCAGGACCTCTATCTAGCTGGAGATACGTTGTGTCATCCATGCACCTGACGCATGCACGAAATCCGTGGACCACCTGCCCCGCGACATATCCATAACCGAGATAGTCTTGCACTGTCATGAGCAGTGCGACTCTCATAGGGAAATATTCTTTCTCTGCAGCGTCCCATGTATTGGCTGGCGTTTTCCACAGCGTGTCTAGCTCCTCTTTCAGCAGTCCCAGATACAGATTGATGTCATTCCCTGGTTGTTTTGGCCCTTCAATTAGTATACTCATGTGAATGTACTTCCTCTTCATGCACTTCCAGGGGGAAAGGTTGTACATCCACACAAACACAAGCCAGGTGCTACGTGTGCTTCTCTAGCTGCCAAACGGATTGACTCCATCGGTGCTCGCGCCCAGCCCGATATTCCTTGGATCATCCCCAAATTCTGGGTATTCAAAGTTCAATGCTTGCGACTAGCTCGCATCCTTAGGGTGACTCAGCATCTTGTCTTTTTTATTTATCTCCAGATCATTTCCGTCATCTTCACGCTTCTTCTCCTCCCTATCCGCGTGCCAATGCAGGAGCTTTACTTCCTTAGGGTCCGCGAAATACCGCTACAGACAAGGAGTGATCGGAAAGTACCACACCACTTTTCGAGGAGCTTTCTTCCTCTTCTTGTATCGAGTGATGCCGCACACCGGACATATGGTAGACTCCACGTGCTCGTCCCGATAAATGATGCAATCATTCATGCACACATGGTATGTCACGTGCGGTAAATCCAGAGGACACACGATTTTCTTCACCTCCTCGAAACTGGTCGGGCACTTGTTCCCCTTGGGAAGACGTTCGTGCCAGAATGACATGTTCTCGTCGAAGCATGCATCGGTCATTTTGTGTTTTACCTTAATTCTTAGAGCCATGAGCGTTACTTTGAGGCGGGTATCCTCTGGCCTGCATCCTTCATACAATGGAGTAACCGCGTCTATCTCCAGTTGATCCAGCTTGGCTTTCTCTCGGGCGGCAGCTCTTGCGTTATCTGTCTTCTTGAGAAGCAGCTCTTGAATATGAGGGTCCTGCACCCAGCCCATCGATGGTCCATCGTCGTCTGCTCTGGCATCTTCATCTTCATGATCATGCCCTTCGTCTTGATCTTCCTCATCATCATGTCCGGCATCTTCTACATGATGACTGTGTACTGCATCATCGTGGTGATCATGTCCTGGAGATTCTTCGTCTTCTCGCCCTCCCTCGCCGCGCTGGCTGTCTTGCTGTCCTTCCTCATTTCTTGCCTGGCCCCCATGGACGACTTGATAGTCATCTTCATCACCTTGCCACCGATAGCCATCCCTGAAACCACGCAAGAGCAGGTGGTCCCGCACTTGTCCGGAATCTGGGTCTGTAATAAGGCTCTTCAGCTTGCATCTTCGACACGGACATCTTATCTCCATCTCATTCTTTTGAAGCATCTCGGCCTTCGAGGAGCTGAAAAACCTATTCACGATGCCTTCGGTCATCGTGCGGACCATGGTCGCCTGCGGGGTAGAGCAAAACGATATTTTAGAACCAAGAAAAAATTTGGCATGACTTTGCCTAAAAATAGGACCAAAAAGAATGCATAATGCCAAATTCTCGTCGAAACGGAAATGAATCAACATTCCGGCAAAATATTGGCAACTACCTCATTTCAAATACCGGTACCTGCAAACACAAACATATGCAACACCACAAACATATGCAACACCACAAACATACGTAGATCTAGGCCATAAAAAGTGCATGTGCACATTGTTGGAGGGATAAAAAAGTAGATCTACAACATAAAGAAAGCTTTCCCCTTACTTACCTATCAAAAAAAGGTAATTTAACCACTTAATTTGGGTGAATCTATGGTGCCAATGAGGTGAGGAGGAGGAGGCAGCCGAGACAAGCTTGGAGGAGGAGGTGGAGAGAATGAAGTGGGGAAAGTGAGTGTGGTAGGTGGCTGTCCAAAATATCTAGCTGCTCTCAGGTTACCAATGGCGCACCACCTAATAATGTGCCATTAGTTACCCTGGTTACTAACGGCACACCTCTTACGTGGTGCGCCATTACTAGTTTTGCAAAAAAAAAAATTGTTAGTAGTGGCGCACCGTGGTTGTGGTGCGCCATTACTAGTTTGAACTAGTAATGGCGCACTTTACCCTGGTGCGCCATTACTAGTTTTGAAAAAAAAAGTAAAAAAAATTATTAGTACTGGCGCACAGAGTGTGTGGTGCCCCGTTACTAGTTAAAACTAGTAATGGCGCACTGTGCCTTGGTGCGCCATTAATAGTTTCGGGAAAAAAATTGGTAGTAATGGCGCACCGTGTGTGTGGTGCACCATTAGTAATGAGGACACTAATGGCGCACCTGTATCTGGTGTGCCACTGCTATATAGCAGTGGCGCACCACATACATGGTGCGCCAGTAATGTCCATATTAGCTATAGCCCTTTCCCTAGTAGTGCGGTGTCGCTCGGCTTGGCGGTCCGGTGACCCGGCGGGGTGGCCGGCGGCGGACGTGGTGGCCGCGCTGCTCCTTGGCGGCGGGGCGGCGTGGTGGTGCGGGGTGGCCGACGTCGCGCCCCAACCCAGATCTGGGCCCTGCGGGCCTCATCTGGGTCCTAGCGGGCCGGCCCCTAGCGTGGCCCCGTTGTCTGCGGCGCGGTGAGGAGGAGGAGCGGCTCGTATTTGGGGCGTCGGCACCGCTGGCGTGCCGGCAGCAGCGCGAAGGTGGGAGCTTTACGGGCCCACGAGGGCTCGGCCGGGCCTGTGGGCCCACGGGCCTGGTGTGCTCCTGCTATTGCGTTCGGACGGCTACCGTCGCTGACGGTGGAGGTGGGGCCCTCCCGCGTGCCGACGGTGCTGATGCCCTAGTCCCGGCTCTGATTCTTCGCCGCGCTATCCTCACTTTGCGGTGCCGTGGTGAGACGGCGTGGGGGCCTCATGACCGCGTTGGCGCATGGTGGTGGTTGGTTTGGTGGCTGGATCCGGAGCATCCGAGGTGCAGGTTGGGATTGGGGGAAACCCCTGTCGGCGTGGCCGACACCGGCGCGGTGGCACCTGTGGGTGCCACCTGACCTTCCGGGAGGGCGTTCGGGGCTACCCTTCCTCTCGCCTCGTCGTGTACCGGGGAAAACCCTTGGCAGCAGCGTCGTCATCATCGCAATCCTTCTGAGGTGTTGATAGGTGCCGGCGCTTCGAAGTCTTGGAGCCTAGTGGAAGATCCCGGTGGACGCAGTGATCGCGAGGCTTCTTCGTTTTTGTTGATCCGCCGTTGTCGGCATTTGTTTCTTTTGCTCTTTCTCTGTCGTTTCTTTTGGGTGTGACTGTGCTGCTTCCGCCCCAGCACCTATCTCTATATGGTTTGGTTGGTTGCTTTGTATACAAAGCGGGGGAAATCCTTTTTCGGTAAATATGAATTGCATACTATATTTGCTTGTAAGAAAAAAACATGAAGTAGAGAGAAAACACAACCTGATATTCAGCAAGGAGATACTTATAAGCCTGATGATCAACGAGCTCCTATCCCTCCTGGAGCACCAACACAATTTTAATCACAACAGGAATTCATCTCAGCAGCCATATGACAATGGATCAGTGTTCACTCACATTTACCAGAGGCAAATCATAGAATCGACAACTACATGCAAAATCCCAAAGCACATCCGCAACGAAATTGAGATTGGACCCACTTGCTGCCGACTCAAGCTATCAGTGGAGAGCAAGCAATCTAGGAATTCAGGGGAGGGGGTCGAGTGGGAATCACGGGAGCTTGCACATCTCTTGGAAGGGGGGCGCCAACCCATGCCGAGGGGCCGCGGCGAGGTGCTGTCATGGTGGTGCTTCGGGGTTGCCATGGGCCGTCGTCCTCGCTGCCACCCGCGACGACGCGCCAATGCTTGTCGTTGCATGTCCGGGAGTTGCAATGGCGCCGACGCCGACGGTCCCAGAGGTCAGCGTAGGAGCACAAATCTGTTATTTGTTTATTTCCTTAAAACCCGTTATTTGCTTCCTAAAAATCTGCCATCTGTTTCCTAAAACAAATTTCTGTAATGAGAGGAATTGATTGGTTTGAATAAGTTAGGAAAGTTAGATTAAAATTTATTATTTGTTTCCTGAAAATCTGTTATTTGTTTTCTAAACCAAATTGCACTAATAGAAGAGATCGATTGATTTGCATAACTAAGTGAATTTAGATCCGTGATTTGTTATACGTTAGGAAAGTTCTGGTTGTAATAAAGAGTGGAGAGAAAATAAATCGATGAACCAGGGTAGGAGGGGTTGGTGGGAAGAGGCGGAAAAAACCAGCGAAATAAAACGGACGAAAGTTATTGGACGAAAATAAACCATAGATAATATTCACCAACTCGGACATTAAGAGTAGAGATACATTGTTTATTGAGAAAAAGTAGATCTGTGCTAAAAAAGGAAATCCAATAAAAATCAACAAAAAACAGAAGAAAATAAAAGACCAAAGAAACCATGAAAGAAACAAAGGAGAGCAAAGTATAATGAAGAAAAAAGAACCGTAAAAAGTCACTGGAAAAACAAAGTATCAAAAAAAGAAAAACCACCAAAAACCAGTGAAAAAACAAAGAAAAACCAAAAGAAATGAAAAAGAAAAAATCCCAAGAAAACCAAAGAAGAGCGAACCACATAGCAACAAAAACGACAGCACCTCTTTTTTTTTGAGAACAGGCAGCACCTCTAATGAGCCAGCTTGATTCGCTCGCCCATAGGGGATTAGGGATACGTTTTGTTTTAGGGGAGCAACTAATTAACGAGCGCTCCTTTGGGAGCCTCGCAACGATCAGCCCCACATGGCGCCCTCACAGCCATTCGCCACGTGTCGCGCTCTGGGCGCTCTCTCCGGATTTTGTTTTTTTATTTTTACGCACGCGTTTTCGGCTTTTTAAAAGGTTTTTTTTGTTTTTTTTGACGTTTTGGTTTTCTACCGGTCTTCCCTAGCTTTTCGACCAAATTTTTTTTTTCGAAAAAAATAATTCTTTTGCGCAAAAAAATGCATTTTTTTCGCGAGAGGCACGGTTTTGCTTTCGCCAGAGGCACGGTTGTGCTTTCGCGAGAGGCACGGGCGTGCCTCTTTCGGAAAGGAAAAAAACGCGTTTTCTGTTTTTTTCTTCTTTCGCGAGAGGCACGATTTTGCTTCCGCCAGACGCACGGTTGTGCTTTCGTGAGAGGCACGGGCGTGCCTCTTTCGGAAAGGGAAAAACGCATTTTCTGTTTTTTTTTCTTTCATGAGAGGCACGATTTTGCTTCCGCCAAAGGCACGGTAGTGCTTTCGCGAGAGGCACGGGCGTGCCTCTTTCGAAAAAGGAAAAAAACGCGTTTTCTGTTTTTTTTACGAGAGGCACGGTTTTGCTTTCGTCAGAGGCACGGTTGTGCTTTCGTCAGAGGCACGGGCGTGCCTCTTTCGGAAAGGAAAAAAACCGTGTTTCCGGTTCGGTTTTTTCGTCCGATTTTTTCATGAAAAAAAAGTTCGTCAAAACCTATGAACATGAGATCTAGTTTTGAAGATCTCGACGCGAGGAATCCAATGACGAAAGCGATTCGAGATTTGGATGCATGGTTTAAGAGATAAAACATTTTAAATAAACGGATCTACAAAAAAAGAAAACTCCCAGGTTGCGACAAGTGGCGCACATGCAGCGCGCCACTGTGCGCCACTTGTCGCAACCTGGAAAAATTAGAGTGATCTCCGCAAGGAGTACTCCTTAATTAGTGATTTAGTTATTTTTGATCTATAATAACAACTTTGGTGCGTGATTAAAGGGCCATCCGAACGGGCCGTAGAGGAGTTTAATAAAAAACAAAACAAAAGAAGAACAGGGCCGTGGAGGAGGCCCTCAGCTCTGCGACGGGATAAGAGTATTATCGTGAGGGATTCAACCAGGCAGTTTTTGCCCTAAGTCGATCTCCGCCACCGCCAGCCACCTCTGCGTCATGCCTTTTCATTTTCATTGTCATCTGTCATGGTCTGCGCCGCCACCGGCGGAGCAAGCAGCTCACGCATGGATCTTCCAGGACATATACATGGCGTTGGTCTCTGTTTCAGCAATACTCCCTCCATTCCACAATGTAGTGCCTCCTCTATCCTCGTGCTTCAACTTTGATCGCAAATTTAACTACCAGGACCGATTGCGGCGGGAGCAAAAATTATATCAGTGAATTCGTATTCAAAAGAAGTTTTCAATTATATATTTTTTTCTCCCGCCGCAGTTGGTCTCGTTGGTTAAATTTATGGTCAAAGTTGAACCTCGGGAAGCGTGGGCGCACTATATTTTAAAATGGAGGGAGTATATTTTTTCGTAAAAGCACGCTTCGAGGAGTTAAAGACTTCATGCGCCTTCAGTTCAGACAACCCATGCGTCTTCAATTCTGTGGCAAGCCTCTTTGCCGTGGAATACATGGCGGTAATGGCTTTGTACATCCGCTGGCGTTGGTTACGCAACTTGAGCGCCATGCCGATAGCCGTCGTCTGCATCCTCGACAACAGCCCTGCAGCGGTCACGATCATAGTCGCCCCGACGTTCTTGTGGGGACATCTTTTTGGGGATCCCCAGTTCGCCACCTGCCTCTCGTGTGTATTGGCGGCGGCGCTCGTCGTCTTCCTCTGGTGGTGCATCTCCATAGACAGGATTCTTTCAAAGAACTCACCACTGCCTCACCTCCAAGAAGAAACATGCAAAAATGGAGGCGTGCTCCATATTTTCACATGTGATTATTAGAGAGGTACCATTGCTAGTGCTTGCTTTGACTTATTATAAATTTCTGAGATTCTGTTAAGGACTGTCTAATCTGGTTGTTAGATGATGCAATAATTCATTGTACTTTGACCGTATGTATTTATTACTTGACATTTATTCCGGGAATCACACCTACTGTAGTGAATTGTCGCTGCCTTCATTGTGTAGAAAGCAAATCCTAAAAACTTGAAAATTTTCACGTTTTCGGAAAAAGTTTACTTTTATGAAAAATTGCGTGCATTTTTATTGAATCGTTTAGTATAGTAAACTTGTGTGCTGCAATGTCACAGTAACCTCGCACACTATTTGGGCTGCTAGAAAAGCCAGAGGCTTGTTAGCCACTCGAGATTGACCATCTTTTGGCTCCTTCCGTTTTAAAATATAAGTCTTTGTACAGATTTCATCATAAACCACATACAAAGTTATATGTATATTTATATATTTTTTAGAGTGTAAATTCACTCATTTGCTCCGTATTGTAGTTCATAGTGAAATCTCTACAAATATGTCAAGCCAAAAATACAGATATTTGACTTTTGAAAAACCTAATACACCTTATATTTTGAATGGAGGGAGTAGTAGCCTTCAATTGAGAAAGAATATGTCAAACTACCTTGAATTTTTATATTATCATTGTTTTGATAGTAACAGTATCTTATTATGTTGTGTTTTAGCATGTCTTTTTGAATATTTTATCTTAGAATATTAAAACAATTCGTGTTATTTAGCTCGAAAATGGCTGAGATAGGCATGACATCGGTACAAGACTACAAGATAAGCATGAGCCACTCTCTGATCGCTCGACCTTGAGATTCGCTCAGTTTAGAATCACTCGAATTTTATTATAACATGACTTGAACCTAGCCCAACCCACTCAAACTCAACTCTTTTGCAGCCCTAACGCGTGTTACAGTAGCATGTAAGAGAATTTCTAGCAAATCCCTTACATGGCGGTATTGTAAAATCAGTTTATGGTGAACTGTAAATTCTTTTGCGGTATAAGATGGCCTGCGCTAGAACATATGCTGAAAAACTATACTGCAAATAAAATAAATATTTTCTTTACTCTTCTTTTTCTCCCCATTCTTCTTCCCTGCCTGACCCCGTGCAAACCCGGGCCGGTGAGGTGCCACCGCTTGCGTCCCCGGCAGCCGCCCATGCTACGCACCCGTCTAGGCTCGGCCGTCGCGGACCCCGTGCTAGGCTGCTGCCTGTCCGCTTGCTCCGGCGCCGATCCGGCCGGCCACTTGCTCCGGCAACGTTGCAGCCAGGCGCTGCCGAGTTGCTCCGGCTGCTCCTTGCTTGACTTCTTTTCGGTTCAGCTCAAAAATTGACTCCCAAGGCTGTAAGTATGGGGTATGAATGTGATAATATGCGGAGATCCGAAAAATATTTTTCGGGATATGCCGTTTTATGGGATCTATTTGATGCATCTTTTTCAACCAAACCTGCTAATTTAAGGGTTTAACCTTTTAGAATCATTTAAGGGTTTCATTACGGGAGATGCTCTTGCATGCTATAATGCCGCCAATGGGCTGTCCCCGACGGACGGACCCCTCCTGTCCGTCGCACGCTTATCGGACGCAGCGAGCGCCCAATAGGAGCTCTCCAACTGCCTCTCGTATGTCCGTCTGGGACAGCCCATTGGCGGTATTGTAGCAGCCCATGGGCTACAGATATGCTCTTTTGTTTTAACAACGATGGCTGCCACGGATTTTAACCCCTTTCTATATATTATCTTGAGGGAATCACGTAGGTAGTTTTGCCCTAAGTCGATTTGCCCCGCCGCCGCTTTTCGTCCTCTGCGCCATGCCTTTTCACTTTCATCTGTCGTGGTCTGCGCCGCCACCGGTCAAGCAAGAAGCTCACGCATGGATCAAATGGGACATGTACATGACGCTGTATTCTGTTTCCTTCATATATTATGTAGCAAAATTGCGCTACGAGGAGTCGAAGACTTCATGCAGCTTCGGTTCGGACAATCCATGCGTCTTCAATTGCGTGGCCAGCTCCTTAGCCGCCGTATACATGGCGTTAATGGCTTTGTACATCCGTTGGTGTTGGGTGCGCAACTTGGGCGCCATGCCGAAACTCGTCGCCTGCATCCTCGTCAACAGCCCTGCAGTGGTCATGATCATAGTCCTTGTGTCGTTTTCGTGGGGACAGTATACCGAGGACCCCCGGTTCTCCAACTGCCTCTCGTATGTATTGGCCGTGGCGCTCGCCATCTTCCTCTGGTGGTGCGTCTCCATCGACAGGGCTCTTTCAAAAAACTCATCACTGCCTCACGTCCAAGAGAAATCCTGCAAAACTGACGGCGTGTTTGAGATATGGACATGTGGTTGTTAGCGAGGTATTGCGGTATTGATAGTGCTTGCTTTGGTTTCTTTATATAGATGTTACGTACTAGTTTGTATGAGATTCAGCTAAGGACCAATTTATCACTTATTAGATTATGTAATCAATCATTGTACTTTGACGTAATGTGTTTTGCATGGCATTAGTTCGGTGAAATAAACCTAGTCAATTGTCGCTGCCTTCACTTGATAGAAAGCAAACCCTACAGGCGTGTACATCTATGTGTTGTTTTCCGAGATGATTTTGGATTTGCTAGCCACATACAAATCGTAAGATACTCCTTATATACATAAACGTTTGGTCCTTCACCGAATATTCTAACTAGTTAATTAAGGTATGAGTTTCAAAAAAAGGATACAGTAAGTAGGTTTACGTTGTTGTGCATTAGTTTTTGGCATATATAACGTGGGAGAAGTACTCCCTTCGTTCCTAAATATAAGTCTTTTTAGAGATTTTAATATAAACTATACACGGGTGTACGTAAACATATTTTAGAGTGTAGATTCACATATTTTGCTCCGTATACAGGCCCGGCCCTGATGGGGGGCAGGTGGGGCGGCCGCCCCGGGCCCCTGAAAACGAGGGGCCCCCAAAGTCTGTCCGTTAATACGACTGGGCCTATGCTAATACAGTTTGTAAAATGTTATAACTGGGCCTACATTACCTGCACTGGTTACGTTTTAGTGAGATCGATCAACCAGGGAGCGAGAGCGGATTGTGCGGCGTAACATGGGGGAGTGATTTCGTCGGTTTACATCACGCACGATGACAATCGCCTGCAGTCTGTTCGTCTTTTTTTTCGCCGATCGCCTCAAAACCTCATCGCCGGCAGGCTGCGAGGCCGCATGGCAGCGGATTGCGGAAGCGAGACAACCACGCCTCACCGTGGCACCGCCGCTGCAGCAGCTTCAGTGTACGCCTCATCACCGCCGCCGATGTGAGAGGCGTCTTATATCTTAACGATTTTGCCCTAACTTATGCCCAGCTTTTTTGCTCCCTATACCTACACCTCATAAAGGCATGAAGGGTCTGTACGGGGTTGAGTTTACTGGGCTGCTTGCCGGACTGTCGAATCCAGGTATGTACATACCATGTAGAACTCTTGATGCAATGAAAGTTATGTATAGCTTGTATTCCCTCCGTTTTAAAATAGATAACTCAACTTTGTATTAATTTTATACTAAAGTTTTTTACAAAGTTGAGTCATCTATTTTGGAACGGAGGGGGTAGTTTTCTGAATCTTAGCCGAGTAAATTGTTTGATGAAAGGCAGTGTTTGCGTGTACTTGCAATATGAAATTACATACACTTCTGTCCTAAAAAAAATTACATTCACTTCTGTTTCTTGAAAATAATCAAAGAAATGTCAAAACAACGCACAATATATAACTACGTGGTTGATTGTCGGATTAATTAGGAATAGCTGAAGCGCCAGCAAATAAGAAGGGCATGACGATGCTAATAAGCAAATGAATGTACAAGGAGTAATTTTGAAGAATCATGACAGAACAACTATTCCATTATAGTAATTGATAATCATTCCTATTGCATGTTTTAGTATGTTGCAGTAAAAAACTTAAAGTTTCACAAAGTTTATACTGAAAGTAGCTTTTGAAAATTAAAGGTGCCCCGGTGTCGGTGTCAAAACCAGCGGATCTCGGCTAGGGGGTCCCGAACTGTGCGTCTAGGCGGATGGTAACAGGAGACAAGGGACACGATGTTTTTACCTAGGTTCGGGCCCTCTCGATGGAGGTAAAACCCTACTCCTGCTTGATTAATATTGATGATATGGGTAGTACAAGAGTAGATCTACCACGAGATCAAAGAGGCTAAACCCTAGAAGCTAGCCTATGGTATGATTGTTGTTCGTCCTACGGACTAAAACCCTCCGGTTTATATAGACATCTGAGAGGGTTAGGGTTACACAGAGTCGGTTACAATGATAGGAGATCTACATATCCGTATCGCCAAGCTTGCCTTCCACGCCAAGGAAAGTCTCATCCGGACACGGGACGAAGTCTTCAATCTTGTATCTTCATAGTCCAGGAGTCCGGCCAACGGTGATAGTTCGGCTATCCGGACACCCCCTAATCCAGGACTCCCTCAGTAGCCCCTGAACCAGGCTTCAATGACGACGAGTCCGGCGGGTAGATTGTCTTCGGCATTGCGAGGCGGGTTCTTCTCCAAATTCCATATACTTGTCGAATAGTGTCCGGCTTGTGATAAATGTTGCGCTCCCTGGCTTTCACACCCAATAATGGCCATCTTCCACGTGTCGAACGAATGCGAAAAGCCAGGGTATTTTTACACTTTCCCCCCTAGCTGCGCAAATGAGCCGCCTATAAAAAGAGACGAGGATCTAGATCCGAATCACAGCCCCCCTCCGCAAGCTTTCATCGGAGCGCCTCTGACAAAAAATCCATTCCATCATGGACAGTCGGCGCGGCTCCTCCTCTCGCGCTCCCAGCCCCCAGCCTGGGGATTGGGAGAGATGCTCAGTCCCGCATAGCAAGCTAGTGACGCTCCAAACCAAGGGATTTCTTCCCCCAGCCTTCTTGGGCGTCGAGGCTCATTTTGCGCCGTGGAAGAGATTATTCTGCCTCGTACCCCGTTCTCATGAGGGGTCAATATATCAAGTGGGCGGAGCCGAGCTATGACGCATCGCCGGGACCGGATATCTATCCGGAACCCCGAAGAAGGCGTCCGAAGACTGGCCTTCGGAATGGTTTTATATAGAAGACGCCACGCTACCGGATCCCGTTCGGATCGGCCTCCCAGAGTTCAGTAATGCTCCCTTGAAGAAACGCCTAAGTTGGCGTCCACGGAGCCCCCGGAGGGAAAACGACAGGGACGTCCTTTACCTGATGAGCCGAATAAGGTTGCTAGCTCATTCCGGACTGACCATGATCGGTGTCATGGCCACCTGCATTATGCGGGGGGTGTAGCCGCTCCAGTATAGGGGCCACCCCATGTGGGATTTCAACGGGGAGGACGATGCCACCCGTCACGGCCGTACGGGGCCGGGATCGGTCGCCGATCTGGTGAAGATCTTGTCCGTGCTGTACAAGGGGGAAGAGGAGGATTTTCTCCGCGTCAGTCCATTGAACGGATTTTCTATAAACAATCCTCGAAGCTGGGTAAGCGGACATTTCCTTTTTTGCACATCCGATCCGTACTCCCATGGTTAGATATCTCATTTTGTGATTTCGACGCAGGAACTGCGCCAGGCCGTAAAAGATATAAACAGCCCGCCTCCGCAACCCGAGAATCCGGAACGGTTCCTCGATCCGGCCTCCCAAGAGGATCCGGACATATTGGTGGAGCTGATTGATGGGATATTTCACCAACTAAGCATCGATAATGCCTTGGTTGCCATTACGGCCGATTACCCCGGAATACTTCCAGCCTCACAGGTAACTGAGACCGAAGCCCCAGTACTTTGATAATGACTCATCTGTGCTTATTTTTTATCACCGTATATCAATGGTGTTACGCAGGGGGTGCCTTCAAGGCGGGAGGCCGGGCCCGCGGCAGCTAGCCAACAAGGGGCAGCACGGCCACGCAGGCTAAAAAGAAGTGCGGTCCGGATTGAAACACCGCCGCAACGGTAAGGCGTGTCACCATATTCCCGGGATTGATTCCGGGAAGGTATATTAACGCTGGTGCTCCTTTTAGGAAAAAGAGTGCTCGCCGGACTGTGTCCGGAGAGATGGCCAATCGAGCCTCCGCCAGCCAGGCTCCAACGCCGGGTCCGGAAGCGGAGGTGAACACGAGGCATGCGTCAGATGCTCCTTCGAGAGAGGATGCCGACAGATTATCCGCCACCAACTCCGAGGTGGAGAGTTCCATGAATCACAGGCGCTGCTGGACAGTTCTTCATGACGCATGTTTCTCCCAAGAGGCATTGAACACCTTCAATTTGGAAGACGCGCACCTCCGTGCCGCTCAAGATGGTCTAGCCAGAGCCACGGAGCAGTATCTAAAGGACATACGTGTGAGGAGATTTGACATTTATATATGCCAGTAGCCCCCGAGACTTAAAATAGTTAGGAGAACTGATTTAAGGATCATTTGTTATGCAGGATCTTACGGAAAAGCATACCCGACAGTCTCAGGAGCTTGAAAAGTGCAAGGCCCAGCTTGAGGCCGCACTAGCCGCCACAGGGGGAGCCACAGAGACCCCCTCCAGTAATATATACTTCGAAAGATAAGTAGTTTGTGAAGTGTGGCGTGTGTATAAGTCTGACAATAATATTGCAGATGGCGCCGGACTAGATCCAGACAAGCAACAGCTCCTGCGCCGGTTAAATGCCGGCGAGAATGTGCTTACAAGGGTGAGGCAAGAGAAAAATAATCTCCAAGATGCCAATACCCAGCTGGGTGAGGAACTAAAGGATGTTCGAGCCCAGCTGTCTGACTCCGTTAAGGAGAATCGGCGGCTTCGTCGCGGCATTTATAGTAAGTGCTTGAGCGAACTTTTGAAAAGAAGAGTTCGGCGAGGAAGTCGACTAACAGAAATGTGTCTGTAGGTATGCTCACAGGTCGTCCTGCAGAGAAAATGCCCGGTTCAACGGTGACCTACTTCCCGAGCTTCTGCAACTGCACGAACGAGTTCGGCAGGTGATGAGAGGCATCGCCCAGGCCTTGTGGCCATCCATCTCCCTACCCGAAGGCCTTGGAGAGCTTGCAGAGAGGCATCAGGGAGCACGGCGGCGCTTCCGGCTATGGAAGATATCGGCCTGCCGTCAAGGCGCCATGGAGGCCTGGGCCATGGTGAAGACGCGGTACACGAAGGCTGACCCAAACCACATGGCCGAGGTCGGACCTGTGGGGCCCGATGGGAAGGAGATCCCTGTGAGCTTAATGTACGGCCAAGTAGAGTTGGCCACAAAGTATTCCCAGCGGGACTGTAAACTAGACAGCTTATTAGATGGTATTGAAGAGGAATACAATCAGTCAATTTGACTATGTAATTTAAAATGACATGTAAAATGCCTTCTAGCCGGATTGTAGATCATTTGTTGTAGCGGACCCTTTCGCTTCAACCTTGGGACCCGACAGTCCGGAGTGTGTCCGAATACCCTCGCGGTTATGTAAGAACCGGGGCATGCGTGGAGACCAGGCGTAGGGGTCATGAGTGCTTTATCAGACAAGTGCCCAGCTAGTTATGTTATATTACATGGTTAGTAAGAAACATCTTCCAGGGAGAATAGTTCCGTTAGGGGTTCCTTTCCCTGGGAGGCATGCCCTAAAGTGCATGTCCGGACTGCGAAAAAAGCAGAAAAACATCTGGGGGCAGATAAATGAATAAGTAAGAAATCGTCTTTTAGTTCACCGACCGAATATTCCCTTAAGAACGCTAGCTTTCGGCTTCACCCAGTCTGAGATACACGTCCGGCTGACCCGGCGGTAACAATCGCAGAGGTGCTTCCTTTACCACCTAGCCGAACAATCGGGAACGTAGGGGTAAGCACAGGAGCCAGGCAACCCAGCTTGGCCAAAACTTAAGTCATATCGATGCATATAATGGTGAATAAAAGGTACATGCAGAAGTGTGACACATGTGTTGGGCATAAAGCCCATATAAATAATCTTCTGTTAAATAAGCCCCCAGGTATACTGAGCGCGGATAACGCGTCAAGTGTGTGCGAACAGTGCGTAAACGAGCCTCTAACGGCTTCAGAAAAAGGAGGGAGAAGGAGAGAAATAAAAGATAGTTAAAGTACAAAATATAGACGGAGGAAGGAGACGAACTCAGAGTCCGGCGCTAGGCGTAGAATCTTCGGAGACGGGCTGCGTTCCATGGGTTTGGCTCAAGTCGGTTATCCGATGCGTTCTGCAGATGGTACGCTCCGCCGGTCAGGACTTGGTCGATGATGAAGGGACCCTCCCATTTGGTCTTGATTTTGTCCTTTTTCTTGTTCGGCAGGCGTAGAACTAATTCACCAATATTGTAAGCTTTGGCCCGTACTTCTCTGCTGTGGTATCTTCGAGCCTGCTGTTGATAGAATGCGGAACGGGCTTTTGCCACATCGTGCTCCTCCTCCAAGGTGTCCAAACTGTTCTGCCGATCGAGCTCGGCTTCTCTTTCTTCGTACATGCGCACGCGAGGTGAGTCATGAATTATGTCGCAGGGCAAAACTGCCTCTGCGCCGTACACCATAAAAAATACTGTGAATCTGGTAGTGCGATTCGGCATGGTCCGCAGCCCCCAGAGTACAGAGTCGAGCTCCTCTACCCAATGCGTATTAGATTCCTTGAGGGACCGCACTAGTCTGGGTTTAATGCCGCTCATGATTAGACCATTTGCTCGCTCGACTTGACCGTTAGTTTGAGGGTGATAGACTGAAGCGTAGTCGAGCTTGATGCCCATGTTTTTGCACCAGAGTTTGACCTCGTCGGCCGTGAAGTTCATGCCATTATCAATGATGATGCTTGGGGGGGGGGCGCTGTAATGGTGTACTACCCCTGATATGAAGTCTATCACCGGTCCGGATTTGGCCGTCTTAACAGGCTTTGCCTCTATCCATTTGGTGAATTTATCCACCATGACCAATAGGTATTTTTGCTTGTGGGTTCCTCCTTTAAGGGGTCCAACCATATCAAGCCCCCAGACCGCGAACGGCCAGGTGATGGGTATAGTTTTGAGGGCGGTAGGTGGCATGTGGCTTTGATTAGCAAAGAGCTGGCATCCGACGCATCGTTGGACCAAGTCCTAAGCATCTGCCCGGGCCGTCGGCCAATAAAATCCTGTACGGAAGGCCTTGCCTACAAGGGCCCGGGCTGCGGCGTGGTGCCCGCCGAGTCCGGCATGAATTTCAGCCAGAAGATTCCGCCCTTCCTCTTCGGAGATACACCTTTGAAGGACTCCGGTTGTGCTTTTCTTATAAAGCTCTCCCTCATGCACCTTATAGGCTTTAGATCGCCGCACTATGCAGCGGGCTTCGTTTTGGTCCTCGGGAAGTTCTTGCCTATCTAGGTAGACTATGAATGGTTCTGTCCATGGGGCAATGGCTGCCATTATTGTGTGGGTTGATGGTGTTATTTCGTTGGCAGAACCACCATGTCAGAATGTTTGGTGTGGGGTAGTGTGGTTGGGTCCGGGATGTTATTTCCGGACTCTCCCTCCCATAATACAGATGGCTTGAAAAGCCTCTCTAGGAAGATGTTGGGAGGGACGGCATCGCGCTTTGCGCCAATGCGTGCCAACACGTCTCCTGCCTGGTTGTTCTCCCGGGCTGTATGGTGAAATTCGAGCCCCTCAAACCGAGCTGACATTTTTAGGATGGCGTTGCGATAAGATGCCATTTTTGGATACATCAAAGTCTCCATTTATTTGGGATATCGTGAGGTTTGAATCCCCGCGGACCTCTAGGCGTTGAATGCCCATGGAGACTGTCATCCGGAGACCATGTAGAAGGGCCTCGTATTCAGCTGCGTTGTTGGAGTCCGTGTACATTATCTGAAGTACGTATTGGACTGTATCTCCAGTTGGGGACGTCAGAACGACGCCAACCCCCAGGCCAGCCAACATTTTGGAGCCGTCGAAGTGCATGATCCAGTTGGAATATGCGTCGTACTCTTTAGGGAGTTCGGCTTCAGCCATTCGGCGACGAAGTCGGCCAAAACTTGCGACTTAATAGCTCGCCATGGCTTGTAGGTTATGTCGAACGGGAGGAGCTCGATGGCCCATTTGGCAATTCGGCCCATTGCGTCGCGGTTGTTTATAATGTCATTAAGAGGTACTTCAGAGGCTACTGTTATCGAACACTCTTGGAAGTAGTGTCGCAGCTTCCGGGATGCCATGAACACCGCGTATGCTATCTTTTGATAATGGGGGTACCGTGACTTGCATGGATTAGGACAGTGGACACGTAGTAAACTGGTTTTTGGAGAGGGAACTTGTGTCTGTCCGTTTCTCGTTTGACAACGAGCACCGCGCTTACAACTTGATGGGTTGCCGCGATGTATAATAGCATTGGTTCGCCCATGTTGGGCACGGCCAGGACCAGATTTGTTGCCAATATGGCTTTGATTTCTTCGAGTCCGGCCGTGGCGGCATCCGCCCACTCGAAGTGTTCGGTGCACCGCAGGAGGCGATAAAGGGGTAATGCCTTTTCTCCTAAGCGGGAGATAAAGCGGCTTAGAGCCGCCACGCATCCAGTCAATTTTTGTATTTGTTTGAGGTCTTTTGGGATATCCAATTGTGACAGAGCTCGGATCTTGACTGGGTTTGCTTCAATTCCTCTACCGGATACAATGAAGCCCAAGAGCTTTCGAGCTGGTAAGCCGAAAACGCATTTTTCCGGGTTGAGCTTAATGTCATATGCTCGGAGATTGTCGAATGTGAGCCTCAAGTCGTCTACTAGAGTTTTGACATACTTGGATTTGACGACCACATCATCTACGTGTGCCTCCACTGTTTTGCCGATCTGGTTTGCCAGACATGTCTGAATCATGCGCTGATATGTTGTGCCGGCGTTTTTGAGCCCGAAGGGCATTGTGTTGAAGCAGAATGGGCCGTATGGAGTGATGAATGCCATTGCGGCTTGGTCTGGCTCTGCCATCTTAATTTGGTGGTAGCCGGAGTATGCGTCGAGGAAGCATAATGAATCGTGTCCTGCGGTAGCGTCGATAATTTGATCGATGCGGGGAAGGGGGAAGGGATCCTTTGGGCAAGCCTTATTAAGGTCCTTGAAATCGACACACATGCGCCAGGATTTGTCCTTCTTTGGTATCATTACTAGGTTTGCTAGCCAGTCCGGATGTTTTATATCTCTAATGAATCCGGCCTCCAATAGTTTGGCTAGCTCCTCTCCCATGGCCTGTCTCTTAGGTTCGGAGAAACGCCGAAGAGCTTGTTTGACTGGCTTGAATCCTTTTAGGATATTTAGGCTGTGCTCGACCAGCCGGCGTGGGATTCCTGGCATGTCTGAAGGGTGCCAGGCAAAGATGTCCCAATTTTCGCGTAGGAATTCTCGTAGTGCAGCCTCTACATCAGGGTTTAATTGTGCCTCGATGGAGGCCATTTTTGTAGGGTCCGTTAGATGGACTTGGAATTTGACTATTTCGTCCGCCGGTTTAAAAGAGGTGGACTTGGATCTCTTATCGAGTATCACATCGTCCCTGTTCACCGTGGAGCGCAGCGCAGTGAGTTCCTCGGCCACTAGGGCTTCGGATAGTGCCTCAAGGGCAAGTGCGGCTGTTTTATTTTCGGCGTGCAGTGCTATGTCCGGGTCACTAGCAAGAGTAATGATTCCGTTGGGTCCGGGCATTTTGAGCTTCATGTACCCGTAATGGGGTATAGCTTGAAAGATTGTGAATGCCTCTCGCCCTAATAGAGTGTGGTATCTGCTGCTGAACGGGGCCACTTGGAATGTGACCTCCTCGGACCTGTAATTATCCGGCGTGCCGAACACCACATCTAGTGTGATTTTTCCTGCACAGCATGCTTCCCGACTAGGGATTATTCCTCTAAAGGTTATGCTGCTTCGCTCAATGCGGCTCCAGTCTATTTCCATTTTTCGAAGGGTTTCCTCGTAAATGAGGTTTAATCCGCTGCCCCCATCCATGAGTACCTTGGTAAGGTGAAAGCCGTCCACTATTGGACTGAGGACCAATGCGGCTGGTGCTCGGGCTATTCGGAATTTAGGTTCGTCACTGGCGTTAAAGGTAATAGCCGTGTCACTCCATGGATTTATTGTTGCTACCTGGTGGACTTCGCAAGGCTGCGGAGTGTTCGTTTCCGCATATTATTTGATGCAAAAGTTTCGAAGACTGTTAATACCGTACTGGTATTGCTGGGTTGGTGCTCTGGTGCTAGAAGCTCTTCACCACTTTTGGCCACCTGCCGTAGTATCCAGCATCCTCTAAAGCTACGAGTTGGAGTGGCGCCCTCTTTTACTATGAATTTTGCAGGGTCCATTGAGCCATCCCTCCAGTACGGTTCCATGCCCTTTAGAGGGTTTTTGCTTTTTGGTATTTAACCCAGGTGCCTGGTAATGATGCACCCTTTTACTTTGGACTAGGGTTGTGTTCAAGGCCGGATTATCCCAAAATTTGATTTCGGTTTTCCAGGCGCTCTCCATCGCACAGTACTTTCATACTATGGACGCCAGGTCAGCAAAGCGTGTAATTTTGCGACGACTTACGGCGTTTAGGATTCCCTCGTCCGTGCAATTAATGCAGAAGAATGAAATTGCGTCCTCTTCAGGGCAGTCCTTTATCCTGTTCATGACCAGGAGGAATCTGGCCCAGTAATGATGTACTGTTTCAGCGGGCTCTTGCCGGATTTGGGATAGATCGCTTATGTTTGGGTGGGCGGGTGGAGTTAAATTCCGAACTCCGTCCGATCTAAGACTCAGGGGCCAAGAAGTTTCCGAAGTTGGAAGCTTGGGTTCTTGGACGTTGTCTAATGAATCGAGCCCGCTGCCTGACTTTAAGTTCAGGACTTGAGTGGTGTTCTCCCCTCCACGGGAATCCGGCATGGAGGGGTCAGGAATCCGGACATAGCTAGTCCTTAGGATAGAAGAAGGGTCGCCATATTGTTCCTCTACCACAACAACGTGGTGGGTAGCCTGGGGAGAGTTAATCTCTCTCAGATCGGTTTTAGGCCCAATCTGGTCGTAGTCTGTAGCGACTCCCAGGGCGGCGATGCGATCCAAGAGCTCGTTTAAGAAAGAAAGCTCCATCGGATCTAACTGCTCGGCGAGTTCCGAGTTGACGTGAAGATTGTTTTTGATGACCCGAGAAGTCATCGTCGGTGCGGCGGCCGAACAGGCGGTCATAAGAAAACCGCCTAGCCGGAGAGTTTGGCCGAAGGCCAAAGCTCCTTTAGCAACGGTGCCGTCTTTAAAGACGGGACGAGGCATCCTTTTTGATGGCGATGGCACAGAGGAACTCTCAATGAAAGCACCAATGTCGGTGTCAAAACCGGCGGATCTCGGGTAGGGGGTCCCGAACTGTGCGTCTAGGCGGATGGTAACAGGAGACAAGGGACACGATGTTTTTACCCAGGTTCGGGCCCTCTCCATGGAGGTAAAACCCTACTCCTGCTTGATTAATATTGATGATATGGGTAGTACAAGAGTAGATCTACCATGAGATCAAAGAGGTTAAACCCTAGAAGCTAGCCTATGGTATGATTGTTGTTCGTCCTACGGACTAAAACCCTCCGGTTTATATAGACACGGGAGAGGGTTAGGGTTACACAGAGTCGGTTACAATGGTAGGAGATCTACATATCCGTATCGCCAAGCTTGCCTTCCACGCCAAGGAAAGTCTCATCCGGACACGGGATGAAGTCTTCAATCTTGTATCTTCATAGTCCAGGAGTCCGACCAACGGTGATAGTTCGTCTATCCGGACACCCCCTAATCTAGGACTCCCTCACCCGGGTTCTAGTTTCGCCCTGGGCCCCTAAAATCTCAGGACCGGCCCTGTCCGTATATAGTTCATATTGTGGAATCTCTAAAAAGACTTATTTTTAGGAACAGAGGGAGTATAAAGTAATCTAAGGGCATCTCCAACCCTGACCCATAAATTTGCTCTCGCATCTGTCCGCAGACAGGAGGAGGGGGCAGTCCGCGGGGACTGATGCTGGAGGCCGCCATCCAACAGTGCTCGTATACATTCATCAACTATTTGAACTAACCGGATGAGATTCATGCAAACCGGTCAGTATTCATCAAAGTTCGGATAAAAATTAGCACAAATAATCCATACATAGCATGCAAATAAGTCTAGTACAACAATGTCTCTAATTTGACGAGATTAACTGGATGTCCAACAGGTTTTTCATCTACAGATCATGTCGTCCCGCACATACTGCCCCTTCAGCTTCATCCAACAGTGTGTGTGTACGCAAATGGTCGTTCCTCTGTCCTGTGGTACATCACGGCGGCGCGTGCGATCTATATAATGTGTAGACCAATATTGAGTGAATGAATGAATGATTTAAACAAGTTGACGAAGAAGAAGCAAAACTTACGATCTCCTCCTCTGCCGCGTGCAATGGCCACCTTGCCTCATGTTGACCAACCACGTGACAAAACTTGATGTCGCTGGTCTAGATAGCATATCGGCGATATGATAACGACCTCACATTTGCGTTGTTGGATGATATGCATGCCATAGGACGTAATGTACTTTCGTGCGTGAAACAGTTCATGCACTTGCTGCCAGGAGATCTCCCCTGCTCTTGCTTACGGAATCCGCGGATGCGGCTAACCACATGTCGCACAACAACCCATCCTCCATGGTCGAGTACCCCCGCCATCCTTCGTACTCTGAAAGAATGACATGGCATCTGAAATTTAGCTAAATGGCATTTCATGAACACCTACCGGTCGTGGTGTCTGCCATGGAGGTCATTGACAAGGGGGCATAGTGTACCTGGGAACAAACGGCTCCAGGATGGACAACGCCGTCATAAAGGCGAGCTGGCGCGTCGGTGCTGGTTGCGGACGTCCGTCAATGCCTATGTGGCGGTCGAAGAGGTACAACGCCGACGGCGGAGGTGGAGGGTGCGGATGCAAACTAAGGAGGAGAAGGGGCGGAGTGGGAGCAAATGCGACCGGGAAGGGGGATTAGGTGGACCCGTAGCGTTGGAGTCTTACGTGTCTGCTATCCGGACCCTCCCCCCCTACTTTGTCTCCGGTTTGCGGGAGAAAGCACGTCCGGACCGCCGAGCGGACCAATACATGGCCATGTTGGATGGCACAACACGTCTAAACCGCACGGTCGGATAGTTACGGGCGATTTGAGGGCCGTCATTGGAGATGCCCTAAACCTTAAGTTATACAACTGATGCCAGTTTTTTGATGATCTCGAGCCAACGCGCTCTGTGTTGTTGGATGGATTGCATGGATCTTGACACGCGGGGAGGCTTACCACGTCATGCGCGGCACGAACGAACGATCCCGCTAACACCCCCTACCTCGCCCCACTCACCGCATTAGCCATGTTCATTCTCTTCCCCTCTCGCTCTCCGCCAGTGATTCATGATGGTATCTTGTATCTTCTTCCTCGCTGGCAATTTGAGTGTTGTATGGTATTGTCTTAACCGCCTAGTCCAATTCTTTTCTTCACCATGTCATCACCTCTTTGCGCATCAAGTTTTGCATGACTGGCCTTGGTCAGATAGATCACTTTCTTGGTATTGAGGTGTCTCACTTCTCCTTGGGTCTCTTTTTGTCCCAACGTCACCACACCATTGACATTTCTCCAAAGCCGGCATGCTTGATTGTCATCCTGCTCGTGCACCTGCTGAAATTGGGTCCAAGCTATCCTCCGGCAACGCGCCTATTCCTGACGCTACCCTTTATTGCAATCTCACCGGAGCCTTGCAATACATGACCCTCGCTCGACCTGAGCTAGCCTGCTCCGTCCAACAAACTTATCTCTACATGCATGATCCTCGCCTTACTTGTCTTAACCATGTCAAACGCGTTCTCCGCTACATCAAAGGCACCCTAGACTGTGGCCTCTCCATTAACACTTCCACTCCACATTCTCTCACAGGGCACTCTGATGTAGACTAGGCTGGTTGCCTGTATACTCGTCGATCCACTTTCTCTTATTGTGTATACTTGGGTGATAATAAAACCCATTAACAGTCGCGCAATGTGCGCCCGCTCGCGACGTCCACGTCGGACTAGCTACCAGACAAAAAAATTCGTTTTGTTGAGAAGAAACAGAGAAAGAGATTGGCCAGCTCCCAGCCCCCAGACCCCACAGGCAAGCGTCCTCTCTCTTCTCTATCATGA
The DNA here is from genome assembly GCF_018294505.1 of Triticum aestivum. Classification (NCBI taxonomy): domain Eukaryota; kingdom Viridiplantae; phylum Streptophyta; class Magnoliopsida; order Poales; family Poaceae; genus Triticum; species Triticum aestivum. Next base: position 677,371,224 of record NC_057801.1, read on the forward strand.
GCCCTCTCTTACCCCGCAAATCCTCGCCGCCGCCGCCATTCACGCCGGCCGATTCCGGCGAGTTCCGACGGCGGGTGGTAGACTGACAACCTCCCCTTGCTCTCCTCCTTCCTCCCATCCCTCCAGATCTGGCCTCCCGCGCTCGCTGCCGATCCTCATTCATGGCTAGGGTTTCGGGCGCGGCGTGGCCGGCGAGCCTCTGGCGGCCTGCGGTGGCTCGTCCCGCCCACGTGTGGCTCCGCCTCATGGACGTATCTCCCGCGCCCAATGGCCACGGGAGGTCGTGGCTGCGGCCTCTTCAGCGACGTCACCGGACTAGCTCCACGCGCGGGGAAGGCATCTCCACGAGTTCCCCAAGGTGTGTGCGATGTCTAGGAGAGACGGCGTCGAGGACGGCATCCGAGGACATCATCACGCTCAACTCGAGCTGCTCCCGCACCATCCCGCCGCTGGCTGCTGCTCCCGCCCCCCGCCCCCTCTCCTCTCTCGTCGCTAGGAAATGGCTACACCACCAGCTCCGCCGCCTCAACGTCCCCGACCACCAGGTGCCTTCTCGCAGACCCGCGTTCTATCTATCCCCCGTTCTGCTCGATTGTGCGGATTTTTTTTCAATGTCAATTTGGAGACGAGCTAGCAGTTTCTGATACGATAAAATTTGCTGGACTAGCCTTGTGGAGTTTTTTTTTCGGTAGTCGGTGGATTCGTCGTGAAAATCAAGCCTTTTCGTGTATCAGCTTCGATGTTTCTGTATAACACCTTAACCAAAATCTTTGCAGGTTGATGCTATGAGGGTAGGACTCCGAAGTCTGAAAAGCACTTCCGCTTCAACCAGAGTCACCTACAACAATAGGTGCTCCAATGCATATTCGACTTGTTGTGCTACAAAGCCAGAAGTGCTACCAGTGGAAACACCCTCATCGGATATGCTTGTTGATTCCTTCGGGAGATTCCACAACTACTTGAGGATCTCCTTGACTGAGCACTGTAACCTGAGATGTCAATACTGCATGCTTGCCGAAGGAGTCGAGCTCACACCAAAGTCAGAGCTTCTGTCGCATGATGAGATAATCCGAGTTGCCAATCTTTTTGTTACTTCTGGTGTGGACAAGATCAGGTTAACTGGTGGAGAACCAACCGTTAGAGAAGACCTTGAAGATATTTGCTTTGCATCTTTCTGGCCTCAAGGGGCTGAAAACTCTTGCGATGACCACAAGTGGGATCGTTCTTTCCAAGAAGCTCCCGAGAGTGAAAGAATGTGGTCTTAACGCGTTAAATATTATTTTCGACACATTGATTCCTGCAAATTCGGAGGCAAAGAAAGTCCACTAAAGAAAGCTCTCTGTAACTGCTATTTAGTCTTCAAACACACATACCTATTATATCACGGAGGACTATTTAGTGAGCATTGTTAAATAGTATGTGGAAGATGGGACTTCAACTGTCCGAAATTTCCACTTTGAGCTCGCAAGTAGTTTCAATAGCAACCACAAGTTCTTTTCCTGAGCTAGTGATTAATCATTGCTAACGCTACTCTGCATATTAGTTAAAAGTGTTGTATTTTAATTAGAAAGTATAATTTTGTTACTGAACCAGTGACCGACCAGTGTTGAGTTGTCTTTGAATATTTTGCGATATTTCATTGAATAACTTGTCTGAATCTTTATACCAACTATGATTGTCTTAGTATAAATAGGAGAGTGGAAGGGGCGCCTCCCACCTGGCACCGCATCAAGTTCCTCTCAGGAGGCGCCCCAAGGGGGCGCCCCAACCCCTAGTTTGATTTATTGGTCGTCAAAACGACAACTAGCTAACAGTTTCCAGGTCCTCTGCGGAAGCCGACTATCGCTTTGTTGCTCATGTCGTGGCCGAAACAGTCTGGCTTCGTCAGCTTCTTGGAGAACTTCATCGCCCCATTTAGCAAGCTACCGTAGTGTATACTGTGATAACATTTCTGCTATGTGCATGTCATGTAATCATGTCCAACATCGTAGGACTGAACACATACAAATTGTTTTCTTTAAGATCCAGCATTTGCTGGCTTCATTAGATTTAGCAGAAGCGAGAGGGGTACAACAGCCTGATCAAGTGATCAGAGTGATAGTTTTTAGCAAAAAATGAGAAAAACAAAGGGCTAGAGAGGCCCCTAAATGCAACTAATCCTCTATCTCCTAACTATGCCCCCGAAAGGGGTCTCTATATCTTTTGCTCCCGCGAGTCGCCATTGCTCCATTGTGCGCCGTATTGCCGCTAGGATGTCATGGGGGCAGGCTGTCTTTCCCCAGAAAATGCAGTTGTTCCTCTCATTCCACAGCTCCCAGGTTACTGCCATTATCATCGTTTTGACACCCTTTTTGTCTTCCTTTTGAGCCTTTGAGATAATATTGCTGACGGCTCCTCTTGTGCTTTCTTGGTCTCCCACTGTCGGACGGAGCGAACTACAGCACTTCCATTTGGACGCCCCCGCCCAAACTGCGCGCGAGACCGGGCAGTTCCAGAACACATACAAATTGACGTACACTTATAAGAGAGAAAGTAGCTCTAGGGTAGGTCAGAGTCCTTCATGTTCCTACCAACGCACAGTTTAACAGACATATTCCCCAAAGGCCTTCCGACAGCATCCTTCATCGACATACGTACGGTCCAGTCTCAACGTCGTTCAGCCCAACGTTGACACTGCCGGGGGGGGGGGCGACTTACTCGTTCAGTGCAGGAGTTGCGCCATGTTCCCTCCCACGATCTCCATGATGCCCACGCATCAGTATGGCTGCAGCTAATAGATATGTAACTCCTTTCATGATCAATCAAGACTGTTGTTGTATTGTTTAATTATCACATATAAGAATGATACGTCCTGCACAACAACCAAGTTATGCAAGCATTAAAAAACCAATATGATTCATAAACTGTTGGCAATAAGCCACGGTGATCGTGCGTGCGTGCGTGCGCGTGGATAGTTTTCTGTTAGCGGGATCATGGGGACGTTGGAGTCGGCCATGGGCGGGCGCACACGACTAGTGCATGCACGTGCATGTCGCGGGGCGTGGATGGCGTGGGCCGGATCGGCCGCTCGGCGTGGGCTGGGACTGGGTACGTGCCCGGTGAGTTCCAGGTATAAATACCCCATGAGTTGTAACAGGTTAGACACTGAGTACGTGCTCAGGGAAGAAAGCATACGCCGTTCGTGAGGAGGGGCGGAGTTCGTGCTCTGGAAAAAACCTCTGTACATCTCCCTTTCTCGTTGGTTTGAAGCCACGGCAACAACATTTGGTATTCAGAGCCACAGGTTCGGGGGGCGGTCGTGGCATGCGGCCGCGTCCGCGGCGCGCACGGCGAGCGCGGAGGAGATGGAGGCTGCAGCGGCGGCTTCCGCGGCGAACGCGGCGGACATGGACGCGTCGGCTGCGATGCGCGGCCATGCACAGTGATGCCGTGCGTGCAACGAGCAGCGGTGATTGCGGAGATGAGGAGGCCGCGGAGGACCTGCGTGGTGGCGCAGAGGCTGCGGCGGCTTGGCGCGACACTCATGGAGGCGCTGCGCTGCGGTTGACGGCGCAGCGATGTAGTGCAATAAGCGCGGCGGCGAGCCGGGCGCGACCAGTGCGTGTTATGGGTGCGCACCGGACGCGTCGGGTATGTCGGGACCGCGGGAGTGGACCGCGTCGAGACGCTGGACCTGGTTGCGCAGATCACGTATGTGCGCGGCCGGAGCGCGGGCCGGGAGCGCGGGGACGTGGGGAGTGCGCGCGAAGGGCACGACGGCACGGTGGCAGGCGTGGCAGCGACGTCAGGACGGTGGCGGCTACAACGACGTCGACGGCGCGGCGGAGGCCGCAGCGGCGCGGTGCGACGGCCATGGCGACATCGACGACGGTGGACTCACCTACTGTAGGTCGTAGCTTAGGGGTGTGTGTTGGCAATAAGCCATGGTGATCGTGCGTGCGTGCGTGCGCGTGGGTAGTTTTCTGTTAGCGGGATCATGGGGACGTTGGAGTCGGCCATTGGCGGGCGCGCACGACTAGGGCATGCACGTGCATGTCGCGGGGGCACGGATGGCGCGGGCTGGATCGGCCGCTCGGTGTGGGCTGGGACTGGGTACGTGTCCGGTGAGTTCCAGGTATAAATATCCCATGAGTTGTAACAGGTTAGAGGGCGAAACACCGGACGGCCCCCTCCCTCCCTCGTGTCGCCCTGCTTGGGCGACCCGAGGGGCGATAACCCTAGCCCCGCCGTCCTCCTCCCCTCCTCGCCCTTCCCTCGCCGCCGCCTGAGGCAGCGGCTGCCGAGCAAGCTCGGCCCACTACTGATGAAGGCGGCGGCGGGGCCCTCGCCGCCCCGCCTCGCCTCCCGCGGGGGGCCTTTGGATCCGGGGCGGCGGCCCCGGCAGGTGTGGCGCCGCCGGCTTCGGCTCCCGGTGGCGTGGGCGCGGGTCGATGTTCTCTCGGCCGTGCGGGCGGCGAGAGCCCCGGTGGTTGCGGGTCGGCGCGCGGCGGCGGCGGATTCGTCTCCTGTCGCGTCAGATCTGGCCGCCTCCACTCCCCTTCTTCCCCAACGAGCGCCTCCCCCCTCAGATCCGCACTTCCGCGGTCTTCTGCGGGTGGGAGTGGGCGACGGGGCTGCAGGACCGGGGGAAACCCCTAGCCAGCCGTGTCGGCTGCGACGGCGGCGACACTCGCGGGTGCCGCTCACCTTCCTGGAGGCGCCGGTCAGGTCCTGCCCCCTACCCCCTTCCCCTTTGTTTCCCGGGTGAAATCCTCAACTTTGTTGGGCAGCGGCGACGCCCAGGGCGACGTAACCTTCTTGAAGGCGTTGTTTTGGGAACAAAGATGGGTTGTGGGCTTCGTTGTGGTGTAGGTGGAGTGTGTCGGCGGCGGCGGCGTGTCTCCAGCGACGGCGGTGTCCTCCTGGGCGTGTGGTCAAGCTGGTTTGGTGCTCTTCGTTGGGCTGCAGGGCTCCTCCGGTGCCCGTGGATTCTCCAGGATGGGAGGGGATAGGGTTCCCCTCCTCCGGTGGCTGCTCTTCTGCTCGTCGAGCGAGTCGATGGTCTGGTTTTGGCCATTGCTGCTGCCCATTTGTGCTTTCCGACAGCTCGCCCCTGTTTCATGCCTGGACTCTTGCATTTGGCGTTGCTCTGTTTCAGGTTAGGCGTCGTCGGCAGGCTGGGAACGCCTGGTTCCGTCCCTGTGGTTTCCTGCGATGCCATTCATGCACGTTCTAGGGTGAGCATGTCCACCGCTCACCGGTCCGGCGCCTCGAGCCAGGCGAGGAGGCAGGGGCCTTCTGTGACGATGGATCTGGATGGATGTGTCTCCTTCAAGCCCAGGCGTTCGGCTATGGCGTGCTTTGTTCCGTCGTCGGTGCTCTTTCCTGAGACGTTTATCGTTTTTGCCTTGGTTCTCGGCGTGTTTGGGGTTCATGGCATCTCTAGCTATGCTTGCTAGCTTGTTGTATGCCTCTGCGAGCTGCTCCTAGGCGCCATTGTATCTTTGCCTTTTGTTTTCTTTCCTTTTAGTTGGAGTGTGGTTGTATTTCATCGCTGTAATCCTGGCCGGTTGATGGCTTTGTTAAATCAAAGCCGGACTCTTCTGGAGCCTACGTTCCAAAAAAGTTGTAAAAGGTTAGACACTGAGTACGTGCTCAGGGAAGAAAGAACACGCCGTTCGTGAGGCGGGGCGGAGTTCGTGCTCCGGAAAAAACCTCTGTCCATCTCCCTTTCTCGTTGGTTTGAAGCCACGGCAACAACATAAACAACTGAAAAAAGTTTCTGCTATACTATGTGATAGTCATGCTTCCATTAATTATTAGTACAGTGTATGCTTCTTAACAGCAAAATAAAGCTACTGTCACAATCTGTGCTTCATAACCATCACCATACAAGTGCTTTGTTGGTCCCTAATTCTGTATATAATGTTTGGGGGAGACTAGATGACAGAAAAATCTTTCAATACCATGCTTCTGCTGCATCGGTTCTTTTGTTTTGAGGAGAAACCAAAGAATGGAGGAAGCACAGAGAAGTGATCAACGAGAGTTGGCGTGATTTCTGCGGGTAGTTGTCAGGAAACAAATAGCATTTTGGGGTAATCCGAGCATGCAAACTACCTAGCAGGCCCACGGTTTGTTATCGCATTATTGCAGGCATTCAGTTAGGGCAAATACAATGGTCGATAAGGTAGTATTATCTTAAATCTTGCATGTAATTTAGAGATGACAAAAAAACATGTCTACAATTGGTCATTTCTTAGCCTTATCATCAATAACTAGTTATTCCTAAAAACGTGGTGAGACATATTGTGCTAAGAGATCATCTCTTGCCTTCTCTTAATTAAGAGAAGACAAGCCTTCTCTTATGATTTCTCTCTCATCCATCTCATCATTTATCCTACATGGCATTGCTAAGATAGAACCATTGTACATGCCCTTAGCGAACTAGAATAGCTAATGTTATTTTATTGTGTTCCGAATCCCATACAAGTATTGTACTATGGATGGAGTCCTACCAGACTACGGCATGCCAACCGTGCTAGACGTAGCATGACTAGAACTCTGTTTCGTGTCCACCAAGAAAGAAAGTTGTTTGCCCCTTTATATAGTACTAGCTAGTCATAGAATAGATGAGAGAGATCTCCACCAGATTAGCACGTAGAGGGTTTGTCCTCTCGTGTAATGTAATACTCCTTCCAATTATAGTGATACGCCTTCGTGCGTTCCGTGGTTTTCTCCCGCAAGAGTTTCCACGTAAAATCTGTGTCTCTCGTGTCTCGTTTTATCTCGTTATTATCTAACAGGTGGTATACAGAGCCAAGTTCGCAGATACGAATTTGAGACGAGAGATTAGGGTTACTGCGCCGCCGCGCGCGTCTGGGCGTTCCGTCGAATCCGACTGGAGATTCTAGCCGCACGTCACCGAGTCCGACAGGCGTTCCAATCGGTACGTGCACATCTGGATTGGCGCTACTTTACCAGCTGATCGAGTTAGGGCATGGCCAATGGGTCGCCCTAGCCTGATGCTCCACACGCCAGGTAGGCTCGGACACCACCGTGGCGATTCAAACCGGTGCTCCGCAGGTGTCAGAGACTCCTCTGCAGGAGGCAGCCTCTCCATGAAAAAGCGGGAGAGAGAAGAAAAAGGGAAGAGAGAGATAGGACAAGAGGAAGAGATAGAAAAATGTAAAGAATGGAAAAGGGGCAACGGCTCACGTCATGTGGCCACACACGCGTTGGATACATGTATAGCTAAACCGTGGTCTCAGTCCCATGCACTGATGTGGATGGGCTGGGGCAGCACCATGGTGCTGCTTCCACTGTACATGCCCTTAGAGCGGCGTCACATCTTCCGACGCAAAGATTGATCGTAGTAGTAGTACGAGTTGGAGGCAGCCAACCACAGTACTATTTCTCACGTCCACGTGAAGAGATCAATTTGTTTTTCCTGCTGCTTCACGTCAGGCCTACCCCAGCTACTGCTGCTACTTTCTCTGGCGTGAAGACCGATCAAATCCACAAGCTGCTCCTCAATGGTGACGTGAAGACAGTACTACTAGTACTCACGGTTCTCAAGATCTGATTAATCTAGTAGCCTTGCTACTTCACGTGAAGGTTAAGATCTGCTACTAGCCTACTACTTCTTCACGTGAGAACGAAGAAATTTGCCAGATCAAGTTTTTCGTTCTTCGGTAAATTCGTCTGCTACGTCCACTGCCTGAAGTTGCCAGGTGCTTTCTCTCTGGATTATTGCCCCACAAATTTATTCTGTCAAGAATTTTCTACCAGCTTGTACTACTTTGTGAACACAGATTTAATCTGCTCATGGCATCTATGAAATACGATGTTCCGCTGCTGAATCATAACACAAGGTTTATCCTATGGCAAGCCGAGATGCGAGCGTTGTTTGCGCAAGCCAATTATCAGGATGCACTCATTTTTTTCTTCAAGGTGGAGTTTTGAGGATTATGGCCCGTTGGGATAATGGATGCAATATTGCTGCAGTTATTTGAAGAACATAATTCAGTTATCAAGAAATAAAAAGGGTATGGAGGAGGTGATTATTAAGCCTGTTGGTAGCCAGCATATACTCTATTCTCTCCATAGTATTTTGCTGTTATGCATGTAAAGGTTTTGTTTGATATTCATGTTCGTGATGAGAATCAGTTGAGGTGCAAGAAGGAGATTGATTTGTTTCTGCTAGATACTACAACATTTAGCGCTGTTAAGTTTCAAGTGCAATTCAGTTGTCTTTGCTCTTTCAAGAGGGGTCTATTGCAGAGTTGAAACTCCGTTGCATGTTAAGATGGTTCCTTCATCCGACAGTTGTTCTACAAGGACAGTTTATGACCATGTCATGGATTTTCATTAACCACTACAAGTCGGCAGTTTTTTGGATGCACGCGATGCCATCCGTACCATATGCTCTTGCTTGAGTATTGTTTGCCGAGATTTGTGCTTTCTGTTTTGAAGCACGTTCAGATTCCGTGAGATGAGTTCTTCACAATGCGATGTGCACCAAGATGTTGCACTATGAGCTATGCGCTCGTTCAGGCACCACAGGAGATATGATGACTTATGTCATTTGATGATTGAGCAGTTTCAGTTTTTGAGGTCAGTGGCACAGACTCAGACTTTTATTTGGGAGACCAAGTTTTGTTAGTCTGCTTTGTTGAAAGTTGTGCTGTTTTCTGGATGATCCACTGATTGATTTGCTCAATATGACTTCATGAGAAGTTTATTAGTCCTATGGACGTTTCCAGGCACAAGGTTTACTTGTGATGACTTTAATTGAGGAGTTGATGCTATCTATGATTATTGTAAGGGATTTCGTCTCAAGGTGGAGTGTTATTTTATTGTGTTCCGAATCCCATACAAGTATTGTACTATGGATGGAGTCCTACCGGACTACGGCATGCCAACCGTGCTAGACGTAGCATGACTAGAACTCTGTTTCGTGTCCACCAAGAAAGAGAGTTGTTTGCCCCTTTATATAGTACTAGCTAGTCATAGAATAGATGAGAGAGATCTTCACCAGATTAGCACGTAGAGGTTTTGTCCTCTCGTGTAATGTAATACTTCTTCCAATTATAGTGATACGCCTTCGTGCGTTCCGTGGTTTTCTCCCGCAAGGGTTTCCACGTAAAATATGTGTCTCTTGTGTCTCGTTTTATCTCGTTATTATCTAACAGCTAATCCCATGCGGGTCTTACGCACCAGATCGGACGTCCATCTTGCTTTCTATCCCACGGCATGGCATAGAACTAGTCTGGTAGATGCATGTTATCTATAGTCTGATGCCTAGTGGCTCCCGTCAGTTTTTACCCTAAAGTCGATCTCCATTGCCGCCGCCATCAACCTCTGCGTCATGCCTTTTCATTTCCATCTTCATCTGTCGTGGTCTACGCCACAACCGGTGGAGCAAGCAGCTCATGAATGGATCATCCAGGACATTTACATGGCGCTGGACTCTGTTTTGGCAATATATCTTTTGGTAGAAGCACGCTACGGGGAGTTGAAGCCTTCTGACTGTCCATACGATTTCAATTCCGTTGCAAGCCTCTTTGTGGTGGAATACATGGCGTCCATGGCTCTGTACATTCGTTGGCGTTGGGTGCGCAACTTGGGCGCCATGCCGAAATCCACCGCCTGCATGCTCGTCAACAGCCCTGCAGCGGCTATGATCATAGTCTACACGACGTTTTTGTGGGGACGATTTTTCGGGGATCCCCAGTTCGCCGCCTGCCTCTCGTGGGTATTGGCGGTGGCGCTCATCATCTTCCTCAGGGGGTGCATCTCCATCGACAGGGCTCTTTCAAAGAACTCATCCCTGCCTCACCTCGAAGAAGAAGATAAGTGTAAAAATGACGGGTGCTACATATTTTGACATGTGAATATTAGAGAGGTACCATTGCTAGTGCTTGCTTTGATTTCACGAAATTACTGTGCACACCGACAATTGAATCTGCTTTTTAGATGATGCAATAATTCAGTTAAGGACTGTTTAATCTGCTTTTTAGATGATGCAATAATTCATTGCACTTTTACCTAATGTGTTTATTACAAGGCATTAATTCCATGAAATATACCTACTGTGGTTGATTGTCGCTGCCTTCATTGGATAGAAAGCAAATCCTAAAAACTTGAAATTTTCTATGTTTCCAAAAAATGCTAACTTTTTTGAGAAAAATGGGAGTAATTTTTTGAACCCCATGCTACAATAAATCAACCAAGTCACAATAACTTTGCACGCTATTATGGCTACAAGAAAAGCCAAAGGCACGTGAGCCGCTCGAGATCAACTTGATAGACTGGTCATAGTGGGGAGTAACTTAGACTAGTAACATGCATATGTTACTAGTCTATGTTACTATCTCTATAGTGGGTAGTAACATATGCGTAGTGTCATGCATCACCTTATTTATTACTTTGTAGACTCATTTTGCATTAGAAACCGCTATGTGATGGTAACATGTTATGTTACTCTATTTGCCTCTCTCTTCATTAATTACCTGACACATTATTTTTTTTTTGCTTATGTGGCATGTATGTTACTACCTATGTTACTCCCACTATGACCAGCCTAAGAAGCGAGCTGAGTTGATCTTGAGCCAGCAACGGCTATTGTAGTGCAATAGTTTAATTATATAAAATAACCCTAATATATATTAAATCGACTTAGGATAATTTATTACTACCTCCATCCGGGTTTTCAAGTGTTGGAAATATGCCCTAGAGGCAATAATAAAAGGATTATTATTATATTTCCTTGTTCATGATAATTGTCTTTTATTCATGCTATAATTGTGTTATCCGGAAATCGTAATACATGTGTGAATACATAGACCATAACATGTCCCTAGTAAGCCTCTAGTTGACTAGCTCATTGATCAACATATAGTCATGGTTTCCTGACTATGGACATTGAATATCATTGATAACGAGATCACATCATTAGGAGAATGATGTGATGGACAAGACCCAATCCTAAGCATAACACAAGATCGTGTAGTTCATTTGCTAGAGTTTTTCTAATGTCAAGTATATTTTCCTTAGACCATGAGATCGTGTAACTCCTGGACACCGTAGGAGTGCTTTGGGTGTACAAAACGTCACAAGTAACTGGGTGACTATAAAGGTATACTACGGGTATCTCCGAAAGTGTCTGTTGGGTTGACACGGATCGAGACTGGGATTTGTCACTCCATATGACGGAGAGGTATCTCTGGGCCCACTCGGTAATGCATCATCATAATGAGCTCAAAGTGACCAAGTGTCTGGTCACGGGATCATGCATTACGGTACGAGTAAAGTGACTTGCCGGTAACGAGATTGAACGAGGTATTGGGATACCGACGATTGAATCTCGGACAAGTAACATACCGATTGACAAAGGGAATTGTATACGGGATTGCTTGAATCCTCGACATCGTGGTTCATCCGATGAGATCATCGAGGAGCATGTGGGAGCCAACATGGGTATCCAGATCCCGTTGTTTTTTATTGACCGGAGAGCCGTCTCGGTTATGTCTACGTGTCTCCCGAACATGTAGGGTCTACACACTTAAGGTTCGATGATGCTAGGGTTGTAGAGATATTAGTATGCAGCAAACCGAAAGTTGTTCGGAGTCTCGGATGAGATCCCGGATGTCACGAGGAGTTCCGGAATGGTCCGGAGTTAAGAATTATATATGGGAAGTCGAGTTTCGGCCATCGGGAAAGTTTCGTGGGTCACCGGTATTGTATCGGGACCACCGGAAGGGTCCCGGGGGTCCACCGGGTGGGGCCACCTATCCCGGAGGGCCCCATGGGCTGAAGTGGGAGGGGAACCAGCCCCTGGTGGGCTGGTGCACCCCCCCTTGGGCCCCCCTGCGCCTAGGGTTGGGAACCCTAGGGGAGGGGGCGCCTCCACTTGCCTTGGGGGGCAAGGCACCCCCTTGGCTGCCGCCCCCCTAGGAGATCCCATCTCCTAGGGCCGGCGCCCCCTGGGGACCCTATAAAAAGAGGGGGGAGGGAGGGCAGCCACACCTTGCACTTGGCGCCTCCTTTCCCCCTTGCTACACCTCTCCCTCCCGCAGACGCTTGGCGAAGCCCTGCCGGGATCCCTGCTGCATCCACCACCACGCCGTCGTGCTGCTGGATCTTCATCAACCTCTCCTTTCCCCTTGCTGGATCAAGAAGGAGGAGACGTCACACTGACCGTACGTGTGTTGAACGCGGAGGTGCCGTCCGTTCGGCGCTAGGATCTCCGGTGATTTGGATCACGACGAGTACGACTTCCTCAACCCCGTTCTCTTGAACGCTTCCGCCCGATCTACAAGGGTATGTAGATGCACTCCTCTCTCTCGTTGCTATATGAACTCATAGATTGATCTTGGTGAAATCGTAGGAAAAATTTTATTTTCTGCAACATTCCCCAACAGTGGCATCATGAGTTAGGTCTATGCGTAGTTCTCTTTGCATGAGTAGAACACAAATTTGTTGTGGGCGTAGATGTTGTCAACTTTCTTGCCACTACTAGTCTTATTTTGCTTCAGTGGTATTGTGGGATGAAGCGGCCCGGACCGACCTTACACGTACGCTTACGTGAGACAGGTTCCACCGACTGACATGCACTAGTTGCATAAGGTGGCTAGCGGGTGTCTGTCTCTCCCACTTTAGTTGGAGCGGATTCGATGAAAAGGGTCCTTATAAAGGGTAAATAGAAGTTGACAAATCATGTTGTGGCTTTTTCGTAGGTAAGAAAACGTTCTTGCTAGAACCCTATTGCAGCCACGTAAAAGATGCAACAACAATTAGAGGACGTCTAACTTGTTTTTGCAGCAATTGCTTTGTTATGTGATATGGCCAAAAGTTGTGATGAACGATGAATGATATATTGTGATGTATGAGATCATGTTCTTGTAATAGGAATCACGACTTGCATGTCGATGAGTATGACAACCGGCAGGAGCCATAGGAGTTGTCTTAATTATTGTATGACCTGCGTGTAAATGATTTAATGCCATGTAATTACTTTACTTTATTGCTAAACATTTAGCTATAGTAGTAGAAGTAATAGTTGGCGAGCAACTTCATGAAGACACGATGATGGAGATCATGATGATGAAGATCATGGTGTCATGCCGGTGACGAAGATGATCATGGAGCCCCGAAGATGGAGATCAAAGGAGCTATATGATATTGGCCATATCATGTCACTACTATTTGATTGCATGTGATGTTTATCATGTTTTTGCATCTTGTTTACTTAGAACGACGGTAGTAAATAAGATGATCCCTCATAATAATTTCAAGAAAGTGTTCCCCCTAACTGTGCGCCGTTGCGACAGTTCGTTGTTTCGAATCACCACGTGATGATCGAGTGTGATAGATTCTAACGTTCACATACGACGGGTGTAAGACAGATTTACACATGCAAAACACTTAGGTTAACTTGACGAGCCTAGCATGTACAGACATGGCCTCGGAACACAGAGACCGAAAGGTCGAACATGAGTCGTATGGAAGATACGATCAACATGGAGATGTTCACCGATGATGACTAGTCCGTCTCACGTGATGATCGGACATGGCCTAGTCGACTCGGATCATGTATCACTTACATGACTAGAGGGATGTCTAATCTGAGTGGGAGTTCATTAAATAATTTGATTAGATGAACTTAATTATCATGAACTTAGTCTAAAATCTTTGCAAAAATGTCTTGTAGATCAAATGGCCAACGCTCATGTCAACATGAACTTCAACGCGTTCCTAGAGAAAACCAAGCTGAAAGATGATGGCAGCAACTATACGGACTGGGTCCGGAACCTAAGGATTATCCTCATAGCTGCCAAGAAAGCATATGTCCTAGAAGGACCGCTAGGTGAAGCACCCATTCCAGAGAACCAAGACGTTATGAACGCTTGGTAGTCACGTGCTGATGATTACTCCCTCGTTCAGTGCGGCATGCTTTACAGCTTAGAACTGGGGCTCCAAAAGCGTTTTGAGCAACACGGAGCATATGAGATGTTTGAGGAGCTGAAAATGGTTTTCCAAGCTCACGCCCGGGTCGAGAGATATGAAGTCTCCGATAAGTTCTATAGTTGTAAAATGGAGGAAAATAATTCTGTCAGTGAGCACATACTCAAAATGTCTGGGTTGCACAACCGCCTGTCCCAGCTGGACATTAACCTCCCGGACGAGGCGGTCATTGACAGAATCTTTCAGTCGCTCTCACCGAGTTACAAGAGCTTTGTGGTGAACTACAATATGCAGGGGATGGTGAAAACTATTCCTGAAGTATTTTCAATGTTGAAGTCAGCAGAGGTAGAAATCAGAAAGGAATATCAAGTGTTGATGGTCAATAAAACCACCAAGTTTAAGAAAGGCAAGGGTAAAAAGAACTTCAAGAAGAACGACAAGGATGTTGCCGCGCCCGGTAAGCCAGTTGCCGGGAAGAAGTCAAAGAATGGACCCAAGCCTGAGACTGAGTGCTTTTATTGCAAAGGGAAGGGCCACTGGAAGCGGAACTGCCCCAAATACTTAGCGGACAAGAAGGCCGGCAACACTAAAGGTATATGTGATATACATGTAATTGATGTGTACCTTACCAGTGCTCGTAGTAGCTCCTGGGTATTTAATACCGGTGCCGTTGCTCATATTTGTAACTCAAAGTAGGAGCTGCGGAATAAGCGGAGACTGGCGAAGGACGAGGTGACGATGCGCGTCGGGAATGGTTCCAAGGTCGATGTGATCGCCGTTGGCACGCTACCTCTACATTTACCTACGGGATTAGTTTTAAACCTCAATAATTGTTATTTAGTGCCAAATTTGAGCATGAACATTGTATCTGGATCTCGTTTAATACGAGATGGCTACTCATTTAAATCCAAGAATAATGATTGTTCTATTTATATGAGAGATATGTTTTATGGTCATGCCCCGATGGTCAATGGTTTATTCTTAATGAATCTCGAACGTAATGTTACACATATTCATAGTGTGAATACCAAAAGATGTAAAGTTGATAACGATAGTCCCACATACTTGTGGCACTGCCGTCTTGGTCACATTGGTGTCAAGAGCATGAAGAAGCTCCATGCTGATGGACTTTTAGAGTCTCTCGATTATGAATCATTTGACACATGCGAACCATGCGTCATGGGCAAAATGACCAAGACTCCGTTCTCCGGAACAATGGAGTGAGCAACCAACTTATTAGAAATCATATATACTGATGTGTGCGGTCCAATGAGCATTGAGGCTCGCGGAGGATATCGTTATGTTGTCACTCTCACTGATGACTTAAGTAGATATGGGTATGTCTACTTGATGAAACACAAGTCTGAGACCTTTGAAAAGTTTAAGGAATTTCAGAATGAGGTAGAGAATCAACGTGACCGAAAGATAAAGTTCTTACGATCAGATCGTGGAGGAGAATATTTAAGTCATGAATTTGGTACACACTTAAGGAAATGTGGAATCGTTTCACAACTCACGCCGCCTGGAACACCTCAGCGTAACGGTGTGTCCGAACGTCGTAATCGCACTCTATTGGATATGGTGCGATCTATGATGTCTCTTACCGATTTACCGCTATCATTTTGGGGATACGCTCTAGAGACAGCTACATTCACTTTAAATAGGGCTCTGTCTAAATCCGTTGATATGACACCGTATGAATTATGGTTTGAGAAGAAACCTAAGCTGTCATTTCTAAAAGTTTGGGGATGCGATGCTTATGTCAAGAAACTTCAACCTGAAAAGCTCAAACCCAAGTTGAAAAAATGCGTCTTCATAGGATACCCTAAGGAAACCATTGGGTATACCTTCTACCTTAGATCCGAAGGCAAGATCTTTGTTGCCAAGAACGGATCCTTTCTGGAAAAAGAGTTTCTCTCGAAAGGAGTAAGTGGGAGGAAAGTAGAACTCGATGAAGTACTACCTCTTGAACCGGAAAGTAGTGCAGCTCAGGAAAATGTTCCTGTGATGCCTACACCGACTGGAGAGGAAATTAATGATGATGATCAAGGTACTTCGGATCAAGTTGCTACTGAACTTCGTAGGTCCACAAGGACACGTTCCACGCCAGAGTGGTATGACAACCCTGTCCTGGAAATCATGTTGTTAGACAACGGTGAACCTTCGAACTATGAAGAAGCGATGGCGGGTCCAGATTCCAACAAATGGCTTGAAGCCATGCAGTTCGAGATAGAATCCATGTATGAAAACAAAGTATGGACTTTGACAGACTTGCCCGATGATCGGCGAGCGATAGAAAACAAATGGATCTTTAAGAAGAAGACGGACGCGGATGGTAATGTTACCATCTATAAAGCTCGACTTGTCACTAAGGGTTATCGGCAAGTTCAAGGGGTTGACTACGATGAGACTTTCTCTCCCGTAGCGAAGCTGAAGTCCGTCCGAATCATGTTAGCAATTGTCGCATACTATGATTATGAGATATGGCAGATGGACGTCAAAACAGCATTCCTTAACGGCTATCTTAAGGAAGAACTATATATGATGCAGCCGGAAGGTTTTGCCGATCCTAAGAATGCTAACAAGGTATGCAAGCTCCAGCGATCCATTTATGGGCTGGTGCAAGCATCTCGGAGTTGGAACATTCACTTTGATGAGTTGATCAAAGCATTTGGGTTTATGCAGACTTATGGAGAAGTCTGCGTTTACAAGAAAGTGAGTGGGGGAGGGGGCAAGGCACCCCCTTGGACGCCGCCCCCCTAGGAGATCCCATCTCCTAGGGCCGGCGCCCCTCCGGGGACCCTATATAAAGAGGGGGAGGGAGGGCAGCCGCACCCTTGCACTTGGCGCCTTCCTTCCCCCTTGCTACACCTCTCCCTCTCGCAGACGCTTGGTGAAGCCCTGCCGGGATCCCTGCTGCATCCACCACCATGCCGTCGTGCTGCTGGATCTTCATCAACCTCTCCTTCCCCCTTGCTGGATCAAGAAGCAGGAGACGTCACACTGATCGTACGTGTGTTGAACGCGGAGGTGCCGTCCGTTCGGCGCTAGAATCTCTGGTGATTTGGATCACGACGAGTACGACTTCCTCAACCCCGTTCTCTTGAATGCTTCCGCTCGATCTACAAGGGTATGTAGATGCACTCATCTCTCTCGTTGCTAGATGGACTCATAGATTGATCTTGATGAAACCGTAGGAAAAAATTTATTTTCTGCAACGTTCCCCAACAAATCCTCTATACAGAAACGCATGAACCAAGGCGGGATCTACCTTTAACTGTGCGACAACGAGCTTCACGCGCAGTTACTGCGTGCATGGAACGCTTCGACTTGCCTCGCACGCGTGCATGCAGAGCAGTACTGCCTCCCACTCCTTCCGCTAATAAAGCTGGCCGCTGGGTATGCATTGGCTGCATGCAGCTTTTGTATCCGCTGGCTTTTGCTGTCATTAATTACCTTGTGCATGAGCCAATAGGAAGGGATGGATGTTCTGCATGCCGCCTCTTAAAATCGGATGTGCCAACACTGCTCACGGGACTAAAAAAACCCGGATGAAGGTAGTATCACGTATCATGTATATACGTTTCCTCCACTTTATATATTAGCAAATATGGACGTTTAGTTAACTACGGAGAAAATTCAGACCTCAATATGATACGTAGTTAGTTGTGTGTTAAGGCCAACTCTAACCAATCCTCTATAACCGATTAGAGGAGTAAAAATTTGATTTTACTCCTCTAACCGGGACCCAGCTGAACACCTAAAATCATTAGAGCAGTAATTTTTTTCCTCCACCGCTTACACCGCGCCTATATTTACTCCACCGCTCAGCGGTGAAGTAAAAAAAATCTTCACCCTCCTCTGCCTCTCCTCCACCAGCTGCCTCCCCCATCGCCCCAATGGTCGGATCTCATGGCCGCCGGTCCACATCGCCCATCCGTAGAACGGATCCGCGGCGCCACGAGCGCAGCGTGGGCGCGTCCTCCTCGCGCCGCCACTGCGAAACTGCGACCCCCTCCGGTGGGCTAGCCAGCTTCCCTGACCTCCCCACGCGGCCACCATCATAGAAGAAGTACCTCGACATCCATCGTTGGCCGTGCGGGACGTGGGTGGCCGAAATCACGGACATGAAGACCCATAAGAAGCATTGTTTGGGTTGTTTTCACACCACCGAGCTCACCGCAAAGGAGTACGATCGGTGGTAGGTCCGACTGCACGGTGCCGCCGCCCACCTCAACTTTGAGTGGGACGAGGATCGAATGCAGCCTCCGCTGCCACGGAGGATGGTGATTGCGGCGGTGGTTAGGGAGGACCGTGAGGCGAGGGGGCGCATCGCGGCGGTGGCCGCAGACGAGGAATACATGGCAGACCTACATTGCAAGTACCCCAGCTGGTGGAGGCGAAGCGCAAGATCTTCGTGGAGGCGAAGCACGGGTCATCGTCCTCTCGGATGATGAGTAGGACGGCCATAGTGGGTGGCGAGGAGGACGGCAGCGCGGAGGACAACGAGGACTTTGACGTTGAAGAGTGGTGGTGGATCTTCCCCAACTGTTGTGACAACGGCACATGGCCGGACCCCATGGGTGGTGGGATTTTGCGGAAGGATTGGCTCGCCCTCCACAAGGGTGACAATAATGTTTATTTTTAGTTTTAGTTCTTGTTTAGTTTTAACTTCAAGTTTATGTTTAGATTTTAAAACTAGACTATGTTTTATGTACCATTATGTTTCAAATTTCGGTTGTTTAAGTCGAATCTGTGTTGAACTTATGAAAACAAATGCTTTTTACTATGTTAAATTTAGGAGTTTGGCTAGGGCCAACCAAAATTTAGCGAAGTAAAAACCTCCACTAAGTTAACTCCGCCGAATTGCTTCTATAGTTTTAGAGAATATATTTTCATCCCTAAGTTTGACAAACCTTCATTTCCATCTCTTACTAGTTCACCACCGATCTCCTGCTATTAAGTACTAGTCTTGAGTTAAGAAAGAATACGTCAAACTACCTCGAATCAAGAAAATAGTCAAGAAAAAATCAAGAAAGAAACAAAGGAAACCAAAGTATAATGATGAAAAACCAAAAACAACTATAAAAAAAGTATAATGAAAAAACCTGATGAAAAAACATTCAAAATCAAAATAAAATGAAAAAGAAAGAACCTCAAAGAGAACGGGAGCAGAGCAAACCACACAGCGACAGGAGCGGCGGCACCTCTAATGAGCCGGCCCGATTTGCTCGTTCGTAGGTGATTCCTAAGAGCATCTCCAGCCGTGCTCCCAGCACGGTCTTCCCAGACTACTTTTTCGCGCCGGCACCGAAAAAAGGCCCAGTCACGCCCCCAGGAGCCTGTTTTACGTCGGCTTGGACCGAAATCAGCGCCGGCGGACCCAGGCCGAACCCTGCGCGCAGGGGGGCGCCCGGGGGCGTCGGGGCGAGTGTCTTGGCGCGAAACAGCCGTGTGACCGCCGAGTCAGTGAGAAGGCGGCTTCGTCGCCCTCATCACCTCGGTTCCCGCGGGATTCAATGCCAAGGTTGCCGCGCTACCGCGCCGGTCAGCCTCCATTGATGCCTCACGGGCGGCATAGTGAAGACGTCGCCGACGCGCGTCCCGCTTGCTCCCGCCAAGCGTCCTCCCGCATGCCGCCTCCCCGCCGCCCCGCTTCGGCTATAACAGGTGTCCCTTGCCCGCCGGTGACGCCACAGCCTCCCCCTCTCCCTCTCGCAAAAGCCTTCTCCCCGCCGGCGAGCCCCCCCTACTCCCCTGCCCGCCGATGAGCAAAGCATGGCCGAGAGATTCCTAGGCGACGGCGCAGTGGCGAACGGCTTCGGCCACCGACACCTCCAGGAGCCGGAGGCATGCCTTCTGTACGAGGCCGAGTACCCGGCGCCCCCCGATGTGCGCGTGCCGGGGGCGTGGAGACTGAGCGCCGGCGGCGTCCCGGTGCCGCCGGTACCCAAAGGGGCGGCACGACGGGAAGAGATCACCCGCGTCCGCTCCTCGCTGACGGACGAGCAACGGAACGAGCCGAGGTACGCGCCCGATAGCGAAACGCTGTGGACGCTGTACTTTGAGCGCCACCGGGAGGAGCAGATCGCCTCCGTCAACGGCATCATCCCCCGCGGCCGCCTCAACTCCGAAGGACGGCGCGAGTGGTGGGGCGTCCCCGGCCGCACACTCGACGCCGTCCTCGACCACATCGAGACCGGCAATGTGCCGTGGCTGGAGTACCCGACGCGATCCTCCTTCTCTTGCCGCCGCGGCAATTCCTGGATGTCGCGACGAATAGAGACGGGGTCGTCCTCGTCGTCGGGCTGCGGCTCGCCGGCCCTCCGCCCCGTCAAGCCCGAGCTGGAGGGGACACCGCTCGGGCATTGCGCTCGTAGCGGCGCCCTCGTCATCTATGAGCCCTTGCCTGCGATGGCACCGGCGGGGCGCTTCTTGCGCCTGGTCCGGCCGAAGCCCGAGCCGGGCTTGCTCCCTGTGAAGCCGGAGCACGCCGACATGGTGGCCCCCGACGACGAGTGCGCCCTCAAATGGGCGAAGGAGGACTATGTCCGCGAGCAGGTGTGCCGCGAGCGTCAGGCGTACCTGGAGACCCAGGTGAAAGAACATGCGGTGCCCCCATGTTTGGTTTTGGCAATTGATGACAATCTCTATGGACTAATGGTTGCCTTGAGTTATATTTGAAGGGTTTGTCCATAGGCTTTTCTTGGAGTCCATTTGTTGGTTTCAAGGAGAGTTTGTGATGACCAAGTTGCTATTAAGGAATTATCCAAAGATTGGTCTTATGAGTGTTGAGCTTATTGCAAGCATGTCTTGAAGAAGAAGATTGTGTGATCATTCATGTTTACCTTCAAGACATCATCCAAATGAAGAGAGTTGGAAAGATTCAAGGTTGATAAAGACTAAGCCAAAGAATGAATCAAGTTGATCAACACACAAAGCATAGAAGATGTACCGAGAGGGATCAAGCGATCCCATGGTATGGTAAGCATGGTCAATTACGCTTTGTGTACTAATCCATGGTCTTTGTGAGAGTTCTTTGTGGGGTTAGGTTGCGGTGTGGAAGCTCAAGTTGAATCATCACGAAGAAATCATATGCTTGAAGCTTGCCATCCATTGTGGCGACAATGGACTTGTGAAGATGTGCAGAAGAGTGGCTCACCCATAGTGGAGTATGGGGGAGCAATCAACTAGTCCTCTTCGAACCAATGCAATCAAGAAAGGTGGTCCAACTTGAGGGAGTCAAGATCGTCATCATCTAGCTCAAGTGGACCATGTGCAAGGCAAAGGTTTGCCCTTGATAGGATTTCTATTTTTCCGGTCTCATGGTAGTTGTGGGAGACCGGGTTATAGGATCTATTGACGTACTATCAAGGGGGGCTCTCGACGAGTTGCTTGATCGTATCGTTCGTAAAGAGCTCAAACCATTGCATCCTTGCATCATCTTTTTGGTTCTTGTTTGGTTCTTCTCCTTGGGAGATTTGGAGCTTATGGTCATTTTTATGACAAGCTCGAGTTCATCGAAAACGGAGTTCTCATGCTTCTTCTATGATGTTTTTGATGTTGGAGGGTATGCCGGTTCTTCTCGGCTGTTTTGATGCTACTCGTCTTGCTTTATCCAACAAGCTTGAGTTTGCTCAATTCAGAGCTCATTTGCAGAAGTTATGGCAGTTCTGGTTTCCTTGGAGTATTCTTTGTTTTCGTGGTTGAGGCATAAGGTTGGCCCCAGCGGTAGTACCGCCGAAGCTCCCCAGCGGTAGTACCACTCTCAGAGCAGTAGTACCGCTCCAAGCGGTAGTACCGCTCTCTGAACGGTAGTACCGCTTGGGATTTTCGGCCGTAGTACCGCTGTGCGTCTGGGCTACTTCCGCCTCGATTCTCGAATGGAGTTTTTCATGCCGGGTTTTGCAGCACTAAGGGCGGCAGTAGGAGCGGTAGTACCGCCCTAAGCGGTAGTACCGCTCTTCCCTAGCGGTAGTACCGCCCTGGGGGCATGGCCCTGGCAGCGCGGCAGTACCGCTGGGTTGAGCGGTAGTACCGCCCGGAGCGGTAGTACCGCCCTTCCCTAGCGGTAGTACCGCTCTGTGCGGGGATGTTCAGTGGGGTAACGGTTGGATTTTCCCCCTCCTATAAAAGGGGGTCTTCTTCCCCATTGAACCTCATCCTTTGAGCTCGTGTTCTTCCCCCATTGTTGACCTTCTCCGAGCTTGCTATCTCTCAATCCCTCCATGGATTCTTGCTAGTTTTTGGGGGAAAAGAGAGAGGAGATCTAGATCCACATTTCCACCAATCACTTTCTTCTCTATGTGAGGGGAACCCCTTGGATCTAGTTCTTGGAGTTCTTGGTGTTCTCCTTCTTGTTCTTCCTCTCATTTTCCTCCCTAGCATTAGTTGCTTTGGTGGGATTTGAGAGAGAAGGACTTGGACACTCTGTGTGCCCTTGCCATTGCATTTGTGCATCGGTTTGAGTTCTCCACGGTGATACGTGGAAGTTACAAGTTGAGAAGCTTATTACTCTTGGGTGCTTGGTGCCCTTGAGCTTGTTCATCTTGGGTGCTTGGGCGCCCTAGTCGGTTGGTGGTGTTCGGAGCTCAATCATTGTGGTGTAAAGCTCCGGGCAAGCGTCGGGGTCTCCAATTAGGTTGTGGAGATCGCCCTGAGCATTTTGACGGGTTCCGGTGACCGCCCCCAAGGGTTGCCAAAGTGTACGGGTTCGGTGACCGCCCCCAAGGGTCGCCATTTGTATGGGTTCGATGACCGCCCTCAAGGGTCCCGTAGTGGAATCACGGCATCTTGCATTGTGCGAGGGTGTGAGGAGATTACGGTGGCCCTAGTGGCTTCTTGGGGAGCATTGTGCCTCCACACCGCTCCAAACGGAGATTAGCATCCGCAAGGGTGTGAACTTCGGGATACATCATCGTCTCCGCGTGCCTCGGTTATCTCTTACCCGAGCCCCTTTACTTATGCACTTTACTTTGGGATAGCCATATTGTTCTTTGTCATATATCTTGCTATCACATAGTTGCTTATCTTGCTTAGCATAAGTTGTTGGTGCACATAGGTGAGCCTAGTTGTTGTAGGTTTTGTGCTTGACAAATTAACCGCTAGGTTTATTCCGCATTTGTTCAAGCCTAAACCGTAATTATTTTAAAGCGCCTATTCACCCCCCAACCTCTAGGCGACATCCTCGATCTTTCACCAGGCCCGTAGCCGCACCGAGACCCGTCACCGCGCCGAGGAGGGCGGCGTTATCATCATCGACAGCGACGACGAGGGCGAGGCCGGGCCATCAAGCGCCCCATCACGTGTCGGCGACCCCTGCCAGGGCTGCAGCAGGGACGCCGCAGGCCAGGCGCGCGACGACGGCGACGACGGCGACTCAACCCACTTCTACAGGCTTCTCGGCATGTAGACGGTGACGGCGGCGGCGGCGATGGAGGCTAGGTTTTTTAGTTTGTTTTTTAAGTTATTAGGCGTTGTTCTTGCATGTTTTTAAGTTTTTGTACAAATTTCGACGAAGTATGGCCGAGTTTCTGCAAAAATCGCCGAGTTTGCAAAAAATTGAAACAAACTTCGCCGAACCCGCGGCGACCGTGGGCATACGACTGGGAGCGAACCAAACCCCAGGGGCCAATCTAGACGCCTGGGGGGCCGAACGCCCGGAGATGCTCTAATAGGAATTGGTACAGGTGAGACGTGTAGCTCTCTGGAATATGGGATAAGTTTTCTTGTTTTAGACAACGACATGGGATAACTTTTCTTTAGCAAAACGGGCATGGGATAAAACAAAAAACAGTGCAAATAAATCTGTGGTTGAGTTGGTTAGGTGGACAGTGGTATCCCCAATCCACCAGGATTCAAATCCTGGTGCTTGTATTATTTCTGGATTTATTTCAGGATTTCCGACGATGCGCTTTCAGTGGGAGGAGATGTTCCCGTCGACGACGAGGCGCCTACGGTGACTTCGTAAATCTCAAGATGATATGCTGGCTCAGTCTCTCAGAGGTGCTCATAGGGGTAGGGTGTGCGTGCGTGTGTTCATAGAGGTGAGTGTATGCGCGTGTATATGAGCGCTTGTGTTTGTACTAATGCTAAAAAAACAGTTTTTTTAGGGGTAAATTTTTTTTAGCTAACGGAGATGGGATATGTTTTTTTTAGACATGGGATAAGTTTTTTTTGAGCATAATCTGTATCCTTTATTAAACATGGAGAGTCATTGGAATACAGATGATATCGGGCATAGATGTAAGCCACACATGGCGCCCTGGGGGGAGGGATGCTGCAGCCTTAGCTAAAGCATGAGCCTCTCCATTATGTTTTCTACTCTCATGGATAAAATCGACTGCCCTAAACACTCTTCTCTGGTGCTTGATATCTTGCAGGATTGGGAAGAACTTGCATGGGCTATCATCCTTGATCCTTCTTACCACTTCACAACAATATGTGGCCACACAAATGGACTGGACCTGTAAGTCTGTAGCGAGTGCTAGCGCTTCGCTGCATGCTTGTGCTTCGAGTATCACCGGATTCACGAGGCCTTCAAAAATGATCGCTGAAGCCCCCAGGTAGTTCCCATTTTTGTCGCGGCATACTGCTGCCGAAGCGCCCTTGTCGCCAATCTTGGAAAAGCCGCCGTCAGCATTAATCTTGGTGTCGTGCAATTCTGGCGGTAGCCAAGCAGACCGCCTCGGCTGTCCTGCGCCCGTAGTTACATGCGGATCCCTGGGCATTGCATGCATGCCCCTGGCTATTGCATGCAGGTCCTTCGATTGCGCATGCAGGTCCTTCGTGCGCGCCCCCCTTTCTGGGATTTGATCAAGCTCCGCCATGAACTTGGTAATGAAAACATGGGTACTGAGGGGGCTCTGGAATTGCTCGTCATGGATAGCTCGGTGTCTCACCCACCAGATTGCCCACATCGTGACAAGCACCCGCGCCAACTCCGCCGTGGGGAGGGTATCCACTAACCAAAACATCCATAGTTTAGCATCCTCCGTCCGGTTAGAGATGATTGCTTCCGTTATTTCCTCATCAGCGAGTGCCCATACACATCGGGCCATATGGCAGTAAAGAGAGCGTGGCGCCACGTATCCACCGCTGCGTGACAGATGGAGCATTCAGCGGAGTCCGCCATACTTCTGTGATGTCGAACTGCCCCCGTGGGTATAGAGGTTTTTTGCAAGTCTCCATGCGAATACGCGAACTTTGGAGGGAACCGCTGCGCCCCAAAGTCTAGCCCATGAACGACCATCAGCTGTGATGTTGGAGTGACCATCATTATGCTCCAACCAATCTGTACGTTGTTGTTGTTGCTGCTAGCAATTTGTACGCTGAACTCACAGTGAAGATCCCTCTCCTGTCGTAGTGCCACGACCAGAAATCAGCCTGAACCTTGCTACTGAGGGGAATGTTGAGGATTGCCTTCACATCCATTGGGTACAGATGTTCATCAAGCAATGCATGGTTCCAGGTGTGGGTGATCGGGTTAATAAGTTCAGATACCTGTTGAGGAGGGCTTTGAGATTTTGGGCTAGCTGGCCGGAGTTTGAAGTCACGGGGTACCCAGTTATCGTGCCAAATGTTGGTACTATCCCCCGATCCGATGCGTTTCAGAAGGCCGAGTTTTAGCGCATCCCGCCCCTCAACAATCGATCGCCAAACTTGTGATGGGTTCCTCCCTACTTCTGCGTCCAGGATTGAAGAAGATGGATAGTACACCGCTCGCAGAATCCGAGCACTGAGGGAGTCCGGCTTGGTCAGAAGCCGCCAGGCTTGCCTGGCAAGCAGTGCCAAGTTGAAGAGCTCAATGTCTCGAAAGCCCATGCCGCCCATGTTCTTCGGCTGTGACATATCTTCCCATGACACCCAGGCAGTATTCCTCTCTCCTTTCTTAGATCCCCACCAAAATTTCTCCTCAGCAGGCCATTAATATGCTGACAAAGGCCCCGGGGTAGTTTGAAGCAAGCCATGGAATAAGTAGGAATCGCCTGAGCAACTGATTTGATTAAGACTTCCTTGCCACCAACAGATAAGGCCTTCTCCATCCAACCTTGTACCTGTTTCCATATACGGTCCTTTAGATATTTGAAAGCCCCTTCCTTTGCTCTCCCCACATCAGCTGGAAGGCCAAGGTATTTATCTGACAATTTTTCATTCTGAACCTGTAGTGTTTGCATCACCTTTTGCTTCAGAGACTCCGCACAGCCCTTGCTGAAAAAGATTGCTGATTTGTCCTTGTTAATACGCTGGCCAGAAGCCTCACAGTAACATTGCAGCAAAGAATCCACCCTCATCGCCATCTCAGGTGTGGCATCAAAAAACAAGAGGCTATCATCCGCAAATAATAAATGATTTACCTCCGATGCGCCCTCCGCAACCTTGATACCCCGTATGTTCTCATTCGGAGCAGTCGACTTGAGCAAACATGAGAGACCCTTGGCGGCCAGCAAAAACAGATATGGAGATATTGGGTCACCTTGCCTGAGTCCTCCTGATGGGATGAAATCTTCTTGCTTAGCACCATTAAAAACAACAGAGAAAGAAATTGAGGTGACACATCTCATAATGATCTCTGTGAACCGTGCACTAATTCCTAGTTTTAGCATCACCTTTTCAAGATAGTTCCACTCAATTCTATCATATGCTTTCATCATATCAAGCTTCAAAGCACAAAATATGTTGCCCTTTACCTTCCGCGTCTTCATGTAGTGAAGACATTCATAAGCAGAGATGAAGTTATCCGTGATAAGCCCTCCTGGTATGAATGCTGATTGTTCCTCAGAGATGATTTCGGGGAGAATGAGCTTGAGCCGATTAGCCAGAACCTTAGATGCAATCTTGAAGATCACATTGCAGAGACTTATCGGTCTAAACTGTCCTAAGTTTTTTGGACTTGCAATTTTGGGGATTAAAACAATGAACGTTTGATTTATCTCCTCCGGGGAATCCTCACCCTTTAGAACACGTAGCACCATATCAGTTACCTCATCACCGCACAACTCCCAGTGCCTCTGAAAGAAGTGTGCCGGAAAGCCGTCGGGCCCTGGAGCCTTGGTAGGGAACATCTGAAATAAAGCCTCTTTCACTTCGGTGTTTGTATATCGAGCGTTGAGCATGTCATTCATGGCACCATCCACCCTGGTTGGTATATGGGAAAGCACTTCCTCAATCCCAATAGTATTTTCAGAGGCATAAAGATTACCGTAAAAACTCGTTGCCATGTTTGCCATCTCTTGCTCGTCTGTACAGATCGTACCATCCGCTCGTTGCAGTTCGCTGATACGATTTCGTGACTTCCGAGCGCTAGCTTTCCAGTGAAAAAATTTGGTGTTGTTGTCACCCTCCGCCAGCCACTGAACTCGGGCCCGTTGATGCCACATGATCTCCTCTCGCAAACACAGCTCAGTCATATGGGCTTCGACCTGCTCTTCTTCCAGTGACGGTCCGGTGCGGTTTGGCAGTGCTCGCAATTCCGCAAGTTTCATGCGAAGTGACCGCAGCTCTGTTCTGACAGCACCAAAAGTGGTTCGGTCCCACTTGTGCAGCCTACCAGCTACGTAGGAAAGTTTTTCGGACAGTGCTGCTACTGAATGGGCCTTGCCGTTGGAGTTCCACGCCTCAGCTACCACATCACCAAATCTCGGATCCCGCTCCCACATACATTCATACCAAAACTGCTTCTGTTTTACTCTCACACTCGTGTCCACGAGATCCGTCTCCAAAAGGATAGGGCAGTGATCAGATTTAGCAGCTATTAGATGTTCCACTGAAGCAAAAGGAAAGAGAGCAGACCAATCAGCCGTGCCCAGAGCTCTGTCCAGCCGAACTCTGCAAAAATGACCTCTGAACACTTTTTTCTCCCATGTCCAGTCCAAACCTCGGTAGCCCAAATCAGCAAGTCCACATATATCCACTGCCTCTCTGAATGCATCAATTTGCGCGCTATCACGCTCATTAGGCCCAATTTGTTCCTCGGGCTGTAAGATCTCATTGAAATCTCCAATACACAGCCATGGAAGAGTGATCTCCCCTCTCAATCTTGTCATTGTGTTCCAAGTTTTGTAGCGGAGAGATCTCGTTGCTTCCCCGTAAAAGCAAGAAAGGCGCCATTGTTCCCTCCCTGTTTCGAGCACCCATGTGTCAACATGATACTCCGAATAGTTCTTTATTTCAACATTCACCGAATTTTTCCAGAAGATGCAAATGCCACCACTATGACCACTACTGCCAACAGCAAAACTGAAATCAAAACCTAACGAGAAACGAAGACCCTCGACTCGACTCTTTTGCAACTGAGTTTCAACTAAGCAAAGAATAGAAGGTGAACTAAGCTCCACCAGATTGCGGAGCTCTCGAACTGTCGCTGGATCACCTATCCCGCGACAGTTCCAGCTTAGGATTTTCATTGGGCTTGGCGGTGCTCCGAGGAGGAGCCCGCCAACAACGCCATCTTATCAGTTCCTTGCTTCAATGGTGACCCTGCTTTCTTTGCTTTCTTGGCATCCCTTGGTGAGACATACGCAGGAGGTGGTGGCGGGATGGCCAACGTGGTGTCAACAATATCTGTTGCCTTGCCCCTCAAGCCCTCCGCCGAGCTGTCCGACAGAACTAGGTTCAGGTTTCTCCTAGCAGTTGCAGCGACGGGCGTCTCCTGCCTCTCAGCCACCGGCTTCAGAGGGCTAGTGACATCGTCATCTTCCTCAGTCGCATCGAAACCCGCGTCTTGAGACGAACGCTTGCGTGGTGGAGAGCGCTGGCGGGCAGAATTGCCCCGGCCTGCCCTCCCTCTTCCTCTGCTGCCTGAACGACCCCCTCGAGGGGCCCATCCACCTTGCTGCTCTGGTGCAACATCCCTTCGTTGTGCCAACATCCAGGTACCCCACTGTTTATCCTTCTCCTCCCACACTCCATCACCGCACTCCTCATGGTTGTGACCCATGAAACCACAAACCTTGCAGAAATAGGGGATCTTCTCATACTTCACCAGGAGGCGGAGTCTTCCTTCGCCCACAACATTCAGAGGCGTAATCCGTGTAAGAGGTTTACTAACAAGGACCCTAGCCCGAACCCTAACATAGTCTCCCTCATAATACAAGTGAGGTGCAAGCTGGACTTCTTTCACCCTTCCAATGCGGCGAGCTAGCTGATCAACCACCTCCGCTTTGTGGTAGAGCTCAGGTATGTTATGAATCTGAGCCCACACGTATAATCCATCAAAATCAAAGGATGTTGGTTCCTTCTTCCCATCGTAATCCTCGATCAGCATCCCCATCCCCCTAAAAAGCCATGGCCCTCCATGCACAACCTTCTTCCAATCCCCCAGACAGAACATCTGGAAGATAAACAGATTATCTCCCGCCTCTCTATACTTCGGCACGTGCGCCAGTGACCAGATGGATTTCATGCACTCGAACATCGCTGATGAACTGAAGATGCGAGTAGTATTCACTTTTCCGATCGCCAGCCACCTCGCATCTGCTTCGAACTTCTTTACCTCCTCTTCTCCTACGATCA
Organism: Triticum aestivum; assembly: GCF_018294505.1. Classification (NCBI taxonomy): domain Eukaryota; kingdom Viridiplantae; phylum Streptophyta; class Magnoliopsida; order Poales; family Poaceae; genus Triticum; species Triticum aestivum. Next base: position 677,400,681 of record NC_057801.1, read on the forward strand.
CATCATCAAGTTCGTCGTCCTGGAGATCCAGATGCTTCAGCAGATCCTCAAGGTTCTTCCCTGTCCCGTTCGACGACGACGACTCCGCTCGGTCCGCCATCTAGGGTTCTTCCTCCGTACGGGAAACAAAGCGCCAGGAAAACCAAACCGGGCTCCGCCCTGCCGATCGGGGGATGATCAAAGCGAGGGGATCAGACGGCGGTAGGTAAAAAGCGGTGAGAACTCTAGGCGGCGATGGGATCGCCGCCAGAGCCAGAAACCCTAAACGAGAGGGTAGGTAGGCACGAAATAACTTCGGTGCGTGATTAAGGGGCCGCCGAATGGGCTGTGGAGCAGGCCCTCGTCCCTGCTACGGCATAGAAGTGTTTCTTCTCTCTATTTATTATCGTGAGGGAATCACCCAGTCAGTTTTTGCCCTAAGTCGATCTCCACCGCCGCCAGCCACGTCTGCGTCATGCCGTTTCATTTTCATTGTCATCTGTCGTGGTCTGCGCCGCCACCGGTGGAGCAAGCAGCTCTCGCATGGATCTTCCACGACATGTACATGGTGCTGGGCTCTGTTTTGGCAATATATTTTTTAGTAGATGTACGCTACGAGGAGTTAAAGGCTTCATGCGCCTTCAGTTCAGACAATCCATGCGTCTTCAATTCCGTGGCAAGCCTCTATGCCGTGGTATTTATGGCGTACATGGCTTTCCTAATCCGCTGGCGTTGGGCGCGCAACTTGAGCACAACGCCGACAGCCGTCGCCTGCATCCTCGTCAACAGCCCTGCAGCGATCACGATCATAGTCGCCCCGACATTCTTGTGGGTACATCTTTTCGGGGATCCCTAGTTCGCCACCTGCCTCTCGTGGGTATTATCGGCGGCGCTCGGTGTCTTCCTCTGGTGGTGCATCTCCATCGACAGGGCTCTTTCAAAGAACTCATCACAGCCTCACCTCGAAGAAGATACGTGTAAAACTGACGGCGTGCTCCATATTTTGACATGTGATTATTAGAGAGGTACCATTGCCAGTGCTTGCTTTGACTTATTATAAATTTCCGAGGTTCAGTTAAGGACTGTTTAATCTGGTTATTAGATGATGCAATAATTCATTGTACTTTGACCGTATGTATTTATTAGATGACATTTATTCAGGGAATCATGCCTACTGTAGTCAATTGTAGCTGCCTTCATTGGGTACAAAGCAAATTCTAAAAGCTTGAAAATTTACATGTTTTCAGAAAATGTTTACGTTTTTGAAAATTGCGTGCATTTTTATTGAACCGTTTAGTACAGTAAAGTTGTGTGCTGCAGTATCACATCACAGTAACCTCGCACACTACTGTGTGTGCGTGCGTGCATGCCTGCGTGCGTGTGTGTGATTCTAAAATATGGAAGTGCACATATTATTTGTATTAGGCAAATATGAAATCTATTCACCATATTAAACCTTGGTTCCACTTTTTTTTTGCATATTGTGAGCCTCGTGACAGCAATATTTCGTGTTTTTCAGTTCATTGTATTTCTCCCGAAAATGTTACACTTAGAGTGAAAGAGAAGCCATGGGAACCTCATCCGTTTGCTCCCCCATGAGGTCTGAGTAGTCGATGGACTATGGATTCTTAGAAATAATTATGTCCTGTTCCATCTATCTTTGTGGTTCGATGCTAGAGTGTAAGATAATCTTGATTCCTCCGTAAGCAGATTCACATGTGCCCCGTCTTGATGCCTTACTTTTTCTGCCCATAAAATCAAACTTTGTAGCAGACCTGATGGGTTATTCCAAGATGAACACTGTTAACAAGAATTTCTCTGTTCGGTCCTTCATAGTCAGAGCATTGATGAATTTCCTACTGGTTTGCCATATCCAGTTTGTCCTGGGAGTGAAAGATCACGAAGATTCTTTATATGAATGGTCCTTGTTCCTAGGATCACAAAGGAGTGAAAGTTCATGCACTCACAAGCTTAACTGAAGTAGCATAGAAAGCAGTTTTAATCGTTTCTAATTCCATCGTCAGTTTTAATCGTTAGTGCTAATTGTATACGGTTTGGCACATATGATGCAATCTCATTCTCAACCTCCTATCCGTATCTCTCTATGCAAGAGCATTTCTAACGGCTTCCCTATTCAAAAAATAATAATCAGGTGCATGGAAAGTGGCACAAAAAAGCGCTCCAGTATATGCATCTTCCCCTATAAACCAATTGAACCGAACCACCTGAACCTTCACATACCGGCGCGCCACAACCATCACCAGCGGACGCCCTTCTCGCCATCGACAATTGCCTCTCCCCGAGTCGGCTCCACTAAACTTTCACTTTGCTGTCTCAAAACAGAAAGCTATCATTTCCCTACACCTTAACACAATTTGTAGAAAACGTGCTTCTCCATGATATGTGGACGGTTAGGTTAGCCAAGCGATCAAGAGGCGAGAGGGTGAGTGGGTCCCTTTGCGATCCACCAGCGATGTCACTGGTTCCATCTCCCTCCGCCGGCAGCTCCGGCGGCGGGAGGAAGGAGGAACCTCGGATCTGTGCCTCAGGTGAGTTCTCAATAGGGTTATAAGTGAGGGAGACGCTGCCGAGGTCGTTGTGGCGGCGGTGCGTCTGAATAAGTTTCCCCGGGCTCTGTTCGTGGTAGCCGGAGCTTTTGCCTTTTTCACCGAGCCCAAGAGGGAGGGAGGGGGGAGGTCCCTGGATCTCATTGAGGTCATGGGCTATAGTGTCTAGAGGTCAACCGGCACTGGCCGGATTGGACCTCGGGTGGGTGGTAGTTGTGTGGAGATAAAGATTCTTCTTCCTCCTCGTCGGTATGACTTTTCGTTGTTGTTCTTTCTCTTTCTTTGTGTTGTTGTTCTTTCTATTTCTTTGTGCTACTGCTGGAGGGGATGTCCTGCTTTGCCAGGGTGGTTGGGCCGGTCACAGTGCCAGAACCTGATCTTAGTTCTCTTCCATCTAGAAGGGGCACATATAGTGGTACTCAAAGCCACAGATGACGAAGCCTGGTGCAGGTGTGTTGGATGCACATGTGTCTCCTTGTCTTTTCGGTGTCGGAGTGAAGAAAAGGGAGAGCAGCGTGGCGGCAATTATGTCATGGCGAATATGATGAACTACTTGGGTCTGATTGTAGATTCTTGTGTTGCAGTGTCTTCTCATAGGGTTTAGGGATGATGGCACAGGGCTCCTGAGATCTTCATGCTTTTACCGGTTGTTTTAGAGTGCTCTTTGTTATTATGGTTCATTGTGATTATGTTAGTGTGTGCTTGTACCCGATAAAGACATTGTATTATTTTATGATTTGAATACAAACATACTTTAAAAAATGCAATTTATAGTTTTGTACACTCGAAGAAAAAACAAATGAAATTTGTACGTCGGTGATAAGCAATTACGTTTGGCCCATCGGAGAGGCCACATGGCGGTCGCGTTCACGCAGATATAGGCGATTGTTGTTGCGCCATCCCAAGATCGTACTATAATTTTGCCCTAGCCAGATCGCCGCCGCCCCTATGCCTGCTGCACCATGAGTTTTCGCTGCGACCTCTCATGGTCATGCCTATGGCAACGCTACGACCTCTCATGGTCATGTTCATGGCGGAGTCGACCAAACAAGCCGATGGAAGGAAAGAAATCTGAGCCCAAGGGACTCAGATGATGAACTGTTTAGGTCTGGTTGCGGATTCCTTTGTTGCAGGTCTCCTTGCAAGGTTTAGGGATGATGGCGCAAAGCTTCGAAGAATTTATTATTTTAGTGGTCATTCTAGGGTGCTCTTTATTATTCTGGTTCATTGTGCATGTGTTAGGATGTGCTTGTACCAGATAAAGACATTGTATAACTCGTGATTTGAATACACGCATACTTCAAAAAACGCAATTTGTGGTTTTGTACACTCGAGGAAAAAAAATGAAATTTGCACATCCGGGATCAGCAGTTACGTATAGCCGTCGGAGAGGCCGCGTGGTGCTCGCGTTCACGCAAATATAGGCGATTGTTGTTGCGCCATCCCAAAGATCGTATAATGTTGCACTAGCCAGATCGCCGCCGCCTTCGCCCCCGTGCCGGCTACACCATGAGTTTTCGCTGCGATCTCTCATGGTCATGCCTATGGCAACGCTACGACCTCTCATGGTCATGTTCATGGCGGAGTCGACCAAACAAGCCGGTGGAAGGAAAGAAATCTGAGCCCAAAGGCTTAGCAAAAGCGGTGCAGAAACCATTGTCGTCGACGCCAAAGTGCGGCGGGGACCTAGTACCATACGCATGGATCTACCTAGACATGTGCCTGGCAATTTCCTCCACTGTGCTCATCTTCGAATTGATTCAAGGCATCCCTGCGTTTAAGACTCCATCAGGTTTCCCATGGGGCTACGCCTTCTTCGTTGGCTACGTGGGCGCTGCCAACATGGCGTTCGTCGCCATGCACGTCCGCTGGCGGCAATTGAGCAACTTCGACGGGATCCCCAGAGCAGCCGTCTACTGTCTCATCTACAGCCCATGGACCCTGCTCCTTGTCGTCCCAACAGCTTTGTTGGGTATGTTTTTCAAAGATCTCCCATCCGCCGCCTGCGTCTTGTGTATAGACATGGTGGTGCTCGCCGTCTTCCTCGCATGGTGCGTCTCCCTCAACAGGGCTCACTCCAAGAACTCGTTAGCTGGTCTCACGGATAAAGGCAAACCATGTGAAACCGATGATGAATTTAACAGGTTAGCATCTACTCCCTCCATCCGAAAATACTTGTCATCAAAATGAGTAAATTACAGAAAACCACTACTTTGAAGGCAAGCTTTGCGAAAACCACTACAATACATTTTTTTTCTTCAAAAAACACCGTGTCTACCATAATCTTTTTGCAAATAACACTGATCGGCGGATTTGCCTCTGTTGAGTATGTTTATGACAGATGGGGCCCGTCAGTCAGGCTGATGTGGCACCGCTTAACACCTCGCATGTAACGGCGATGTTTGGGACGTTATCCTCTTGTGTGGAGCCCTATGGGGGTCCACCTGTCACTGAAACAAAAAATAAAAAAATCTGGTTCTCGTCTTATCTTCACCAGCTCGCTGCCGCCCGTCCTGCCCCCGTGGTCAACGGCGCATGCCCGAAGGCCCGCACCCGATGTGGTGCTCGAGCAGGGAGTCGCCGTCTCCTTCCTCAGCCACGGCGACCACCCTGCTCACTTGCTGCTGCATCTCCTACGTCGATGGCGGCTCGAGCGCAGAGGTAGCGGCACCAACTGGATTGGAGCGGGGAGAATGGATCTGAGTGTGGAAGTCGCCGGCGGCTCGGTTGCCGTCGCTCGTCCCGACCCCAGCCGAGGCAAGGGTTGTCGTCGCTGTTGCCGCACCGAGGGGAGGCAGAGGACGACGCCAGCCCCCGGCCGAGGGGCAGCCTTCCGCCACGCGCCAAGGACGTCGTGCATCGCCGGGGTCGCCGACCTCATCCAAGTCCCGCCGGCGCTCGCGGCCGTCGCTCGCGGCGGAGGAGCACGAAACCGATGTATAGAGAGGGCGGCGACTCGATTCTTGCCGGATCTGGGTGAGGGCTGGTTAACGGCGGTGAATTTCGTGGAGCTCAGGGGCAATGGTGATGGGTGGCGCGGCGCTGCTGCATGTTGCTGGCTCGGGGGCAGAGAGATAAATCAGGATGAAATGCTGACAAGTGGGCTCCATGTCCAGTAAAACGGTTGAACTTAACGGTGTTAGAAATTGGTGCCACATCAGCCTGGTTAGTGGGCCCCATCTGTCATAAACATACTCAACAGAGGCAAATCCGCCGATCAGTGTTATTTGCAAAAAGATTATGGTAGACACGGTGTTTTTTGCAAAAAAAAGATGTATTGTAGTGGTTTTTGCAAAGCTTGCCTTCAAAGTGGTGGTTTTCTGTAATTTACTCCATTAAAATAGACAAAAAGGAATGTATCTAGAACTAAAATAGATCTAGATACATCCCTTTTTATTCATTTTGATGACAAGTATTTCCGGACGGAGGGAGTATCTGTTAGTAAGCTCTTATTTAGGGCTCTTTTTTTATGAAATAATTGCCTCATATGCATGTTCTTGGTTGTTTCACAAACTTATTGGACATTCAGTGGTAAATTAATTATTATACTCAACGGTTTAATAGTACTTCCTCCGTCCCAAAATAAGTGTCAACTTTGTACTAACTTTAGTAAAAAATTGTACTAAGATTGAGACACTTATTTTGAGACGGAAGGAGTACAATATTATTGTGCTTAGCTGCTTATTGTGCATTCCGCCAAATATTATTAATCGACTTTTGTTAAATTGCTATCCAATTGGAAAGTCACTCCTTTCTTAGGCTCGGTGCCAAGCACACACGATCCTCGAAAAATGTAGGGTTTCTTTGTTCAAAGCAAATGGTTTTTAGAGGATTCAAATATTAGAATTTTTACATCATAGGTTGTTTGATTCACCATAAATCTGTAGAGGAACTCTTGCTATAATTTCTATATTTTCCTATTATGTGCGGTGTGTTAAACACTACATTGATTCTAGTTAAGTCATGTAGTTTTCCAGTCCTCATGCCTTGTCATAGAAACCATGAGAATGTGATTTATGACGGATCATTTGCTACGGTATGCGAATCACCAAAATAAATACTGTACAAATATGCCAAGGTGCTTGATGATGTGCCCACGTGCATTGAGTAGGAGGGCATGTTGATAGACGTACGCCTCGCCTCAAGTGTCGCGAGAATTGGCCGGTCCAATAATGTTCCTTACTTCGATTCTCTGAGTTCGTTTGTTTGATCGCTACCTTGTCAAGTTATAGTTTGTTCTGTTCATTTACCCCCTTTTATTATTTTTTTCTATTTTGAAATACTTATATTTCAGAAATTACTTACCTCTAAATTTTAAAAAGGTTCACCGCGCATAAAAGTGATCATTAGTGTAAAAGTTGTTTGCTCATTTTATTTTAGAAAAAGTCCCATACAATTCAAAAAATGTTCGTGACATTTAAAAAATGTTGACACATTTAAACAATATGATATCACATTTCATAATGTTCATGAAAATGAAAAAAACATGTTCACTTAAATTATAAAACATGTTCATAATATTCAAAATATTACGAATGACATTTATAAAATGGTTTTATATTAAAAATATGTTAAATGCCATTTTTTTTAAAATGTTCTTGAAATGTAGAAATTTGTTCCCACAGTTTTGGAAGAATTTTCATGACATAAAAATGTTGATGCCATTTACAAACTTGTTGCAACACACATAAAAATTTGATTGTTTTTTGGAAGATGCTCATGAATTTTCTGAAGAAAACCATACGTGTGTCTAAAAATGTTCACCGTGTATTAGAAAAAAATATTAAATGTGCATTTGCATATATTTGAAAAATTGTTCAACACTTATTTGAAAAATGTTCAACGTGTGTCTGAAAAATATTTATCCTGCATAAAAAATGTACAACATGTATTTAAAAGAAGTTGACAAAGTATTTGAAAAAGAAAAAAGCTAGAAAAAGGAAAGCAATAAGAAAAGAAATAAGAATTGAAAAACTCTGAAAGAAAACCAACAAACCAATAGAGAAAACACACGGAAAAGATAAAAGGAGAAAAAAAACTCATTAAATAGATAATGAAAACATAGATAAAAAACAGAGAAAACAATTGTGCAAAGGTTTCTAGAACCGATCCACACCGTGTGTTCAGCTTTCCCAAAACCGCTTTATTGGCCCGACCTACTAGGTCATGTGCAGAACCGAATATTAGAGGTGAGACTGTGCTACATCACAAAGTAAGCGAGATATAGCACTAGTGTTGAGTAGGACCTCTAACGATGACATGCCCCGACGGTATAGCAACGGAGGAGGACTTAGCCCAACTACCATGAGGTGGCCCAGGTGGGGGAGACGCTCCTTTTAAAGTTGGTTGTTTACTCCTTGTTTCATGCCATATTATCGGGGAAGAAGATCAAAAACACAAAATAGTGAAATAGGAGAACCGCTGAGTAGACTAATTCGAACTCAAGACTTGACGTCACCATGATCTTGACAGGCCGAAGTGTCGAATGATAACCCACTAGATCTAGATCCGTGGGCTAACAACACTATAAACTTCCCAACGTGTGGCGTGTCAACTATGATGATTGGTACTTCTATTCCTTTCGAAGTTGCCTCCACCATCGAACCGCCATCGGCTTGGACACATAAAAGTAACATAAAAAAACTTAGACTACACTCCATCTTTGTTCTGTGGGTCCCCTCGCCTCCTAGCGCTGAAGTGGCCAGCGGATAGGAGGTGAACATGTGGAAACACGAGCTAAAAAATGGAGCTTCGCTTCCTCCGTCGGCTAGGGTTTCAACTGTAGAACCAAATTGGTTCGACTGTAATAAAAATGCCATACATATTGGCATATATATGATAAAAATTAATAAAGATATTTAAAGCAAGGATGCTAGCAGTGGAGTATAGAAGTGGGAAACACATAACATAGACACAACATCTGTTGGTAAACAACTATGCTTCTACAGTATAAACGACCTATTTAGAAAAGAATCAACTAAGCAAGGGAAGCGACGATATATCAGCATGTGAGGGGATAAGGAAAGTGACAATCTATATAAATGGGAGAGGAATAAGGGATGCACAAAAATATTTAGTAAATCGACCTTATGAGGTTAGGGTGAGGAAGGGATGATTAAAATGGGACGGGGTAGGATTTTGTTTATAACATTTTAACACAGATAGAGGGAATTGTGGAATACCCTCATATGAGATCTTTATATTAATTAAATGAATTAAAGTTTCAACAATGACAAAATTTAACAAACCGCTAGCATCTTATTTTAGTTAGTTGGATGTCCTGGTAAAAAGCAGTTGGATGTAACAATAGCAAAACATCAGCTCTTATCTTACAACATCTTACGTTATAAAATTAAATTACTAATGACTGCATCTTATCTAGCAATGGCATTAGTTTAACTTAACAACAGCAAACCGATAGGCGATAGCATATTAATTGATTAGTTGAATGTAAAAATAGCAAATCAACATCATCTTATCTCATACTAGCATCGTATGCTATAAACCTAAATTACTAACAATTGTGTCTCTTAGTTCCATCTTATCATATAAATTAAATACAATATATCATCTTATCTTATATTATTGAAGAAACATATTAGCGCTCACAAATGGAAGAACGTCATTTTCAGTATGTCCAAAGTGGCTGATAATCAACTTAATATGCTTATGTAGGTGTTTAATTACATGATAAAAAAGAAGAAATCAAGAGGTATATATATTTTCTCAAGAAGTTTACAACTTATGAGTGTATGGGCATGTATGTGAGCGTCCGTGTTTGTCCTGTGTATTTCAACCAGAGAGTTTACAACTCAAAAAAATTTGTTTCAAATTGAGTATTGGCAAAAGAATTTTTTATACGATTTGTAATCCTCAAATCTGTGATATGAATATGGAAGGGATTTTATTTGTTACTCCCTCGGATCTATATTGATTGAACTTCTTTTTGGCAAGAACGACCATGCTTATAGTGACATCATCGTTCTCTATTGTGCAAGTGCATACCTAGTTATCGGCTGTTGAGACTCCACTTTTTCTAGTGATGGATATCTCTTGTTCGGTTGAGAACAATTTGTACCAACTGGTCATAGGTCACCACACTAGCTTTGAGCCAAGTACAACATTCCAATCGAGTACACCTTCTAACAGTAATATGTAAGATTATGGAGAGCAATATATCTTCCTTCTTCATCATGTCATCTTCATAAGGTAGATTTGCATTAACACTTTCCCCTTTTTGCACCAACCCTTTCCCTTAAATATGTACGCAACATAACAAAGTACTCCCTCCGTCCGGAAATACTTGTCATCAAAATGAATAAAAGGGGATGTATCTGGTCGTATTTTAGTTCTAGATACAACCTTTTTTGTCCATTTTAATGACAAGTATTTTTGAACGGAGGAAGTATATGGTTAGGGTAATGGCTAGCTAATGGTCAACTCTTGTGTCCACTAAGTACATACGGTTTGGATTGACCTGCCTTTTGCGTTAGGATCAATCAAGCTGATTGATCCTTTGTTTGCTCCAAGGGTAAGAAGATTCACAAAATCATAAATCACCAGCGATCCAATCGGAATTTATAATCACGCTAGTTTTACCTTTTCTTTTCGCGAATATGCAAAGCTTGCGTATCTTTTCATTGATAGAAGGAAATAGAATGAATACATGGGGTACAACAGAGGCCACGAACGCTAGATGGCGTGAACAAGGTGCCCCGAGCAGAGAGAATGGGTGCTCGGCCCAAACAAGCAAACAACACAGCAAACCCCCCTAACTTGAGAGGAGATCCTAACCAACGCAACAACCAACAACCACAAACTCATCACCGTGGACGCCGCGAGCACACAAGACGACGCCTACAAGAAGGATAACGACGTCGTGGCGCCATCGCCGTCTGATCCGAAGAATTATACCTAGGGTTTCCCCTGGTGCTCGAAGAGGGGCTCAGAGGGAGGCCATGGCAACGCCTTCAAGAAGGGAATGACACTCGCAAAATGACACCGTTGCCAGCATCGACAAGCCGAGCAGGGATTTCTCCCTGGCCTTGATCTGAGCAATCCCGTAGCCGCCGGATCAGGAACCTGGAGTTGAAGGTCAGACGTCGGTTAAAAACTGCTGACACAAGAGGGGGGTCGTGCCGGACACAATGAGCCTTGGACATGACAGGGGACGAGGCATCGAGGTGGTCGGGGTTGGCAAGGCGACGGGGCGGAGAGGGCTGATGCAGGGCCACAACGACGACGCTGACACCAGTGAGCACGGAACCAGAAGGGGACGCGGATCTGAGCCACCGGGGCCATGGTCGCCCGGGAAACCGGCGAGTCGAAGAGGCCGGAGGAGACGCAGCCTCCAAGGCGCCGAGCCGGCACCGCGCCGGAGGAAACACCAGCAACCCATGGACACCGGAGAACGCAGGTCCAGGGCTGTCGGGACCGGAGCCGCACCGGCAAGAGGCCCACCGCAAAGGCACAAGCACCTGTCGAACGCCAGGCCGGCGCACTGACAGGGGCAGCCGCCGCTGGGAGACACCACCAGAAACGCACCAAAAGCCACATCCCAAAGCCATGGCCGCAGATCGGGGGAGGAAGGACGCCGCGGCGCCACCAAGGGCAGCCCGACCCAACAGAGGAGCCTAGCCACCACCACCAGCCCGGGGTCCGGCGTCATCAACGGCAGATCACGCTGACGAGCGTCAGATCTGGCACGGGAACACGTTGGGGCGGAGGAGCCTTGCCGGCGTCAGGCGCAGGCAGCAGTCGGCGTCAGGCAGGCAGCAGCCGGAGGCACGGGGCCGGGCGAGGACGGGGAGGCAGGGGGACGGCGGAGACGCATCGGTGCCGGGCACCGGCGGACGGGGAGGAGGGGCTGAGACCGAAGCTAGTCGAGGGGCCCCGCCGCCGCCTTCCTGGGAGCCGGCGCGGCTTCGCCGGCCGCTCCTCCGGTGGCGGCGAGGTAGGGGCGGGGGTTGGTCGGTGGCGGCGTGGCGCGAGTTAGGGTTCCCCCACCGCCGCGAGGGAGGGCGACGCGGGGGAGCACTAGTTTTACCTTGCATGGACCACTTAATGGAACATGGCGAATTGGGCAATATGCCTCTAGATTAATGCTCAACACTTAGCAGCGGGTTTTTACAAAATACTTGGTGGACATAGGTTAAACAAACACGAAATACAAAAAGTTTATAATACACTTCAATATCAATGGCTGGATTTAGTTGGTATTCTAAATCACATTCATGGAGTACCATGATACCGTAATAAATCTAAAAAAAACTCAAAGATAACCGAGACCTATAATAAAATCATCACATTTGCAGTGTAAAAGGTAGTATTTACACTTTCTTAAAATTAAAATCAAGAGGAGACAATGAATTTTTTTTTGAAAGGAATTATATAGATCGGCCAAAATACCTATACAAAAATTGTCAAGTGGTACCATTACTATGTGGAGGGCCTTACAATAATAATTTATACAAGTGTTCAAGCAAACGTAATACCTTGAACATCCTCCGGTGAGCTTCTCTTTATTTATCCACTCTATATGTAGATATACTTTCTTCCCGGGCTCTCACCTCAGCACCTCACAATATCACATCCAATCCATTATGGATATTGTGAACAATCTGAAGTGGTCCGCAGAAGTGTGATCAGTGTCTCTAGCATTTCCAGCACGAGGCGGCGATGACGGGCTTGCCCTTCCATCCAAGCACGAGGCACCCCTTCTCCTCGGCCACCGTGTACCCGCTGCCGCCGGCATTCTCCTCAAGCCACTCCCGCGCCTTGGCCGCCATCTTGATCGGCAGGGACTGGAAGCCCGCGCGGCTCATGCGGCGCCGCCACTGGTCCGCGCGCTCGTGCCGCTCCACGCGCGCCGCGCCCTCGCACCCGACCACGTTGCGTATCTCGGCGCCGTAGTGGAACTGCTCCACACGCGCGCGCCGGGCGTCGTAGCGCGGGAGAGCCGCGTCCAGCGCATCGAACAGAGCCGCGTAGTAGTGAAGCGCCTCCATGAATCGCCCCAGGAAGAATGGCCCGTTGTGGCCGGCGTCCTGCTCCACGAGCACGAACGCCTTGGGCGAGAGCTTGCGGATGGTCTGCAGCACGGAGTTGAGCGCGCCGCGGCTCTCCTTCACCACGCAGTGCAGCTCCAGGACGCTGTTGATGGCGACGGCCTCGTGGGCATCGATGCAGAGGTCGTCGACGTGGAGGCTCTCCAGGGTGCGGTCGACGGCCCTGAACTCGAGGCACATCCCGAGCTCCTCCGCGTACGCCTCGATCTCGCGCCCGACGGCCCTCATGGTGTCCACGCGGGCGCCGACGCCGGTGACGCGCACGCGTGCCGGCTTGCCGCCGGTCCGCGTGGCAAGGCCGTCGAGCAGGGCGCGCCACTGGTGGCCGCGGTTCAGGCCCATTGTCATGCCGAGATCAACCACGTGGACGTTGCTCTCTCCATCGAAGGCTTCCAGGATGGACGCGTTCGCCACGAAGTGCGCGAAGCGCAGGTACGGGCACAGCTCGTACGCCACGGCGAGCGCCTCGCCGCGCGCTCCGTCAAGGCACGACGACCGCGGGACGCTGAACGCCATGCTCGCCGGGCCCAGGGCCGGCGGGTGCGCCAGGGCCAGCCGGTCCGCCAGGCCCTGCACGAAGCACGACGCGACGCGCTGGAACGCCGTGCCGTGCACGGGCGCGCCGACCTGGAGCTCGCGCAGCAGCGCCGCAGCCTGTGCGCGGTCGCGGCACGCCACCGCCTCGGCGCATGCAACAAGCAGCTGCACGAGCCGCATGCCGTCAGCCCCGCCGCTACCGCCACCGCCCCCGACATCTCCCGCAGCGACCACAGCCTCACCTGCTTGTTCCTCAAACCCACCACCGGCCACCGGCGGCGAGTGCTCCAAAGCCTCCATGGCCTCCACCTTCTGCTTGCAGGTCTCAAGAACGTCCCGGAACTGCTTCGTCTTCCTGACGCGCGACGACTCGAAGTCGGCCTGCGCAGGCGGCCATGTGGCGTGGTACGGCGAGCTGAGGTAGTCGACCTTGGTCGCCTTGGAAGCCCGGGGGCCGAGCTCCAGCTCGACGCCGTCGAGCGCTACCTCCTCAATGCCGAGGTAGTGAGGATGGTCGTAGTCTAGCTCTTGATTAGTGCAAATTGAAGCACCTTCCTGTGTTTGCCATGAAGTAGGGAAGTGGTTGCGTGCCATGCCCACCATTTTACGTGTGTGTGTGATGAACTGGGTAGTTAATTAGGTCTTGTTGCAGCGCAAATGACCTACCTAATTTTAACTTGTTACCGGATTCAATCAACCTCTATATATAGGCACATAGCTGCCTGCGCTGGGTTGATACGAGTATATATACGATGTGCGAGGTGGTGAAGTTAATTAATTCATCGATCTCGTCTAAAACAATGTCTCTGTTATAAAACTCAAAACTTTTTATTATTAGAAACCACATTTCGTATAACTCACTCTAGTGCACGAAATAGACCACCTTTTCAGATTGATAAGGTTTTTAGGATGTACTCCCACTGTAAAGAAATATAAGAGTGATCTAAACGCACTTATATTTCTTTACGGAGGGAGTACTAACTTCCTATTGCAGTGTATTATAAACTAAAAAAGGTTGTATAATACTACTCCCACCATTTCATAATGTAAGACGTTTTTTGACACTACACTAGAAACAACTGTTGAGACAAATCCATAGGTGTGTTTTCCAAATTCAAGTATTTAAAATAATATTGATGGTCAAAGTTTAAAAGTATGACGTACTACAAGCGTGTCAAAACATAACTTATTTATGAACCGGGTGGTGTGCAAAATTCTAGTACAAACGCTTCATCATAAATGGTTTATGAAAGTTGTTACTATTGAACGTATCATGATACCAAAACTCTCACCGCCGAGTTAGTCCTGGCCATCTCAGGCCCGGCCCTGTCGGCCTACCCAGGCCCGGCCCTAAAATCCAGGGCCTAGGCCCGATGGGCTTGCCCATGGGCCGGGTTTGGGCCTGAGTTTTGAGCCCATCAGTAGGGTCTGGATGGGCTTGGGCTTGACATATTGGCATTTTAAGAAAGAGGCGCGGCCCACGGCCCTAAGCCCTAAGGGCTTTTTAGGGCTTTTTACCAGATGGGCCGGGCTTGGGCTTGAAAAGTAGGCCTAGTGATAGGTCTTGGGAGGGCCTAGGCCTCGGTTTTCTGCTGTGGGCTTTTTTAGGCCCGGCCCAAGCCCGGCCCGGCCCGGCCCATGGCCAGATATACCGCCGAGCATAGAGATGATAAGGTTTTGTTACACCACGGGAAAAACCTTGACAAGTGCATTTCATCACGCACTCAGCAAAAAAGGCATTTGCCGAGTGTCCTAGATAAAACATTTGACAGAAAAAAAAAGAACTCGGCAAACGTATTCTTTGCCGAGTTTTTTTCTAAGACACTTAGCAGACAATGAAATATCAACATGCATGTGTTCATTTGGATTTAACATAGAAATTTTTTGAATTTTGAGTTTGTCTTTCTGAATGGTGCTGCATATGTATTGAAAATCCAAATATCATTTTTCTTCAATGTATAGTTCAAATTTGAATATTATTAGGTAAATAGCTAGAAATGTATTTCATGTCTTAAAATTAGCAAACTGTTACAAAAAAAAACTACCAAAATTTGGCAATTGTAACATGTAACATGTTCCGTGTGGGTAAAAATAGGGATGTTTTATATATTATTATTTTTGCTATATTTAAGTCATTAGTGAATTTCTAGGCATTTACAGATACTCCGTCCTTAAAATATAAGGCACGTGTTGACTGTTTTGGTCTTCCTCGCACAACTTTAAACTATACTTTTCACTTATTTATGCCTAAGATATATGAAACAGAATTTAAGTTCGCAAAAACTACTATGATAATATTGATACATGGTTAATCCATGGATTTTGGTACATATTAATGGTCAAAATCATGCTTCAAAGACTGTGGGAAGTCAAATGCGCCTTATATCTTGTGAAGGAGTGAGTATAATTAAATTAGAACATCAAGTGCATGAAAAGGTTGACAAAATTTGTTAAAATATCCTATTGGTGTTCTTGAGTCTATGTTTAGGTCGTATTCAGCCAGAAAAAGGAGGAATTCTAAGGTCAGGGTGCCAGGACTTGACCCCAAATGTAGAGCTTATTGGTTTTTTCATTCTTAAAATGGAACTAAAGTTTGAAAAACATGAAACCTGACATGTTGTCATTGTATGATCCCTAGAGGTTGTGGCAAAAAATTCAAAAGATTTTGCGAAAGTTTTATTGTGTACTGCCTAGAAACTAGAACACCTCCAATGAAGAATCTAGGTTTCAAGATGGAACGGGTCAGGTATGAAGGAGAACCGATTGCTTCTTCGTCGGTTGAACTGGAATTTTTTTACATGGTCAACATATGTAACGGGGGGAAGGGGTCATTTGCTATATTTAAGTCATTTGGTGCATTTCTAAGCATTTAACGGATAAAATTGAAATTTGAACTGCAAGTGCATAAAAAAGTTGGCAAAAAACCTACTTTTATATTTTTGGTCTATTTTAGGCCTCATACAAGCAAAGAAGAGAAATTTCAAACAGTAGGGGTGTGGAGACTCGACACCAAACATGGAGCTTATTGGTTTTTAATACTAAAAAAATAGTAAACGAAATATGAAACACGAAAATTTTCAAACATCAAGTGCCATGTTCGGAGTGGAGTCCACAAGTTTCATGTTTTTTAGACTTCGTTTGCATTTTTTAGAATAAAAAAGCACTAAACTCCATGTTTGGTGTCGAATTCTGGCACCCTTATGTTAGGAACTCTTTTTTGGTGGATATCACCTAAACATAGACTGGAAACACAAGAGAATTTTTCAACCAATTTGGTGAACTTTTTGAGGCACTTGTAGTTCAAATTTTAATTGTATTCACTAAATGTCTAGAAATGTACTAACTGGCTTAAATATAGCAAACGAACCTATAAAATGTCAGTTGTTGGCATATAACATGTAGTTGTGTATCTTGAGTATAGTAAAAAGCAAGAAGCAACAGTCACTTCGGCTTTGGATATGGTCCAGTTTCTAAGTAGTATATGTCACATTTAATGCGAAATCTTTTTAAAGTTTTGACCACAACCTCTAGAGATACTATAGTGACACCATGTCAGGTTTCATTACTTTCAGAATTTATTTGCATTTTGTTGAATTAGAAACCCAATAAACTCCATGTCCAGCATGGAGTCCTGGCACCATGATGTTTGTAATTAATCTTTTTTCTTGGATAACTTCTAAACATAGACTCAAGTACACAAATAGGATTTTTCAATCAATTTTGGCAACTTTTCATGCACTCATAGTTCATTTTGTAATTATATTAAAAATTACTAGAGATGTACTAAATGACATAAATATAGAAAACAAATCTCAAAAATGCCAAATTTTGACATGGAACTTGTAATGGTGTATATTGTGTGTATGGAAAATTTCAAGTCCAATGGATGAAGCATGGGTCGCTTCACCTTCAAACATAATTCTCTCTCTCTCTCTCTCTCTCTCTCTCTCTCTCTCTCTCTCTCTCAAAACCTATATATTTGCCTTTGAGATGGTACAATTTGTAAGCAGAGTACGTCACAAATCGTGCGACAATTTTCAAAATTTTACCATGCCCACTATAGATAATATAATGACATCAATCCAGGTTTCATGTTTTCAGACTTTATATGTATATTTTTTGAATTATAAAACCAATAAACTCCATGTTTGGCGTCGAATCCTGACACCTTGATGTTGGATTTGTTTTTCTTGGATAATGCCTAAAATAGACTGATTAACACAAATATAGTTTTTAACCCAATTTTGACTAATTTTTAATGCACTTGCATTTCAATTTTTAATTATATTCACTAAGTGCCTAGAAATGCACCCGGTGACATAAATATAAAATAACTAACTCAAAAAATTGTCAAATATGAACATGGAACATATGCATTGGTGTATCTTATGTGTAGAAAAATATTCAAGACCAATGGGTGAAACAACGATCGCCTCGGCTTACAACCTGACACATTCCGTCTTGAAACTATGACCCATACTTGAAGATGGTTGAGTTTCTAAGCAGTGTATGTCAGATGTTTTTGAAACCTAAGAAATTTATTACCACATCTTCTAGGGATCATATAACAACACCTTGCGAGGTTTCATGTTTTTCAGATTTTGTTTGCATTTTCTAGAATTTAAAAACCAATAAACCACATCATCTTATTTTTATAAGCCATAGACATAGTCTCAAGAACAAAATAGGATTTTTTTTCAACCCAAAATTTTCAACTTTTTTTCACTCATTTATAGTTCAAATTTAACTATGTATTAAATGCTTAGCAAATGCACCAAATGAGTTAAATATAGCACGCAGACCCAAAGAATGCCAAACTTTGACATGGAACATGTAATGGTGTATGTGGAGTGTATGAAAAATTTCAAGGTCAACCGACGAAAGAACGGCCGCTTCGCCTATAAGCCTGACTCGTTCCATCTCGAAACCTAAATTCTTCCTTGGAGGTGAGTCGATTTTCTAAACATTGTATGTTACAACTTTTCTGAAACATTCTTTATTTTTTACTCATCCTGTAGGGGCCATATCATGACAACATGCTAGGTTTCATATATATTTTAATGTTTGCATTTTTCAGAATTAAATAAATAATAAGGTCCATGTTCTGGGTCGAGTCTTGGCACCCCAATGTTTGGAATTCCTTTTCTTTTCTTTATAAGGCCTGAACTTAGACTCAAGAACACAAATAGAATTTTGGAACCCAACTTTCCCATGCACTTACAGTTCTATTTTAATTATATATGTTAAACACCTAGCAATGCACCAAATAACTTAAACATACCAATAAATTTCAATCTAAAACATCCCTAAATTTTCCCATATGGACATATTACATTGTTACTAATTACAAATTTTGCCATTTTTTGGAACAATGTGCTAATTGAGACATGAATAACATTTCTAGCAATTTACTGAATATAATATTCAATTGTGAATTACATGTTTATAGAAAGTGAGCTACAAAATCAAGAAAAAACAATACTTTTCTGCTCATATATAGTGCTAGCTTCCTAAAAAATAAACTCAAAATTCGAAAGTTTGCTATTAAAAATCCAAATGAACACATTCACTTTATTGCTTTTAATTATTTGGTGAGTGTGTTAGAAAAAACACTCGGCAGAGACAATTATTTGTCGAGTGTTTTCTGTGCTGAGTGTAACACTCGGCAAAG
This sequence comes from Triticum aestivum, assembly GCF_018294505.1. Taxonomy (NCBI): domain Eukaryota; kingdom Viridiplantae; phylum Streptophyta; class Magnoliopsida; order Poales; family Poaceae; genus Triticum; species Triticum aestivum. Next base: position 677,419,502 of record NC_057801.1, read on the forward strand.
CCACCTGTTTGCCAAGTTTTGCTTTTTGCCAAGTATATCGGCCAGGACATTTGCCAAAGGCCTGACACGCAAACAAGGGTTTTCCATCGTGCATGTCAAGTTTTATTCTGAATAAATAGCTTTGATTAATTGTATTTGCAAACCAAATTATTGTGTGCGCCTGTTTTTTGTAATAAAATGACTATTTTATCAACCCTTCGAGCTACCAACCATCAGTAGACAGCTGCTCCCTCCGTAAAGAAATATAAGAGCGTTTAGATCACTACTTTAATGATCTAAACGCTCTTATATTTCTTTACAAAGGGAGTATTTGCTGACAGTTTAATTAGAGACCAACCGTCTATGATACAGCTAGGGGTCGCAATCATGTTTATTCTCAATCATTGCTGACATATAAAGTTCTTATGTGATGATCTTCTACATATGCAATATGCAGTAGTGGCCCATATATGTATAATCAAGTGAGATGGTTAACCTTTAAACTAGCTCCTTGCTGAAAGTGAACGTTCAGAGGTTATAGTTACACACGGAACAAGGAAAGAAACGTTGTTCGGATTAAACCTTCTCAACAAAAAGGAATCAACTAAGCTAGCAGCTTTCATGTACAGTATATCCTCCCATTACAAAACCATGCAGAGGCTGAAACAGGAAGATAAACCTCTGGACAGATGGTAAACTGTCATTAGCGCGCGTATTACCGAGTGATCGTAACTGACAAAAACAGGTGGCTGATCGCGTCCGTGGCGCGAAATGTTCCCCCGGCCGCGTGTTTTTTAGCCCGGTTTTGCTTGGCTGGAGAGAGAAGCTGGCCAACTATAGCTAGCAGCACGCGATTATAGAATCCTATCGCCAGATTAATTAGCTAGCGCCGATGGGGACGGCCTGATGCAGCCGCTTCGTTAGGAACAAGGTCATCTGTAATTGTCCCTTGTGGTCGCCCCGGCACACGATCAGCACGCACCAATATTTTAAATAGCGCGCTACAAAATATAGCGAGGCCCTTCTCTAAATGCTACACAAGTTATAGCGCGCTAATAGCGTGCTATATTTCAAAATAGCGTTTGCAAAAAAAATCAAATATATCTAGAAATAAAGTATTTAAGTAACTAAATTTTTCATAGGAGCAAGCAATATATGCATAAGGGCCAAATCCAGCACATAAAAAGGAGTGAGAAAGGGATGAGAAGTGAGAACTAGGGTTAGCCGGTTAAGTCCCGTGGGAGAATCTGATAAAAGGAGTGAGAAAGCTAGTGGTCGTGGGTTGGTTTTGCCCTGCTGGGCCCGCTGGGCTGTGGTTATTTCAGTTTTGCATGATATGCACGTTGTAACGTTACAACGTTACAACATTATAGCGTGTGTAGCGCGCTAATTACGCGATTAGCACCGTAGCGTCTGATTTTGCCAAAACGTAACGTCCCCCTTCCAAATATGCTATAACCGCGTTATAACGGCGAAATAGCGTGCTATTTAAAATATTGGCACGCACGCACGCACCGGCCATATATTTGCTTCAGTGCCAGGCGACCTTTTCTTCTCTCTCTCTCTGCTAGCTGCTGGTTTAATTACTACTACTGGTATAATATACAGAAAACACAGCTATATAGATGATCGGTGGGTCGATCAGGCCGGGGTTTTGCTGGCTCGATCGGAGAAGATTAAACTAGCCGTGGCCCGTGGGTATGGGGACCCTTTCACATAAACGTCACTGTGGACGCCATGTCTGCTCGTCTGCACCCTGCTCCGGGCGTAATGCACGATCTATCACACGCGCTCCCTAGCTCCCCCGATCGAGGAGCAACCCTTGTTCGAGCTTAATTAACTCCTAGTACTTGTTTTGTTTGTGCGTTAATATATATACTAGTAGTAGTTCTTAATCCTCGTACGTCTGGAACTCTGAATGCGACCGAGATGAACTGACAAGCTAGTGACTGGTGCCATGCATTCTGTCGATGAAATCCAAAGCTCGTATCCTACGTACGTACAACCTTACGTAGTGCTCAACTTCTAGTGATCCATTGTGCGTGGAGGGAAAGATGCAAGCTCCGTATGTGTGCGTGATTCGGGTTTAGTTATGCCTGCACGACTGAAAACTAGTAGTACAAATGGTGATTATCATTTTAGCTGCACGGGCAATCTGGACCACACGCAATGACTAATTTTTCAAAGGGGTTACTCCAAATATATACCATTGCCAAAAGAAGTTCAAAGAGGAGTTAGAATCGATTTTATTCGGAGCCAAAAGAAAGAAATACTCTGCATTTGAAGGTTGGGTATGCGGTTGTGCAGCCCAACGACCCGAGTTCAATTCCCAGAATTGACAGGTGATGCACAGGGGTTTTCCCCCGTTTATTGAGAATCAAGCTTGGCGTGTGGTGGAACCACTCATCAAGAAATATCTTGATACTCATTCAAAAAAAATTCTGAGGACCATGTTTATCTTGGTACTCATACTAAAATGGCCGTATGCATCCTTAGTTGGTGCAGAAGCCGGGAAGTGAAAATATCTCCCATTTTAAACGGCGGACTCGCTGGTGCGGACGGCGCTCCCCCGGCGGCGGGGAGTGATCGTCGGTGAGGTAGGCCGGATCCCCTCGGCTGCGCGGGCAGCGAGGTCCTGGTGGGCGCAGGTCTTGGTGCGGGGAGGCCCCGGGCTCCCCGCGTCAGATCGGAGGCGATCCTGGTCCGCTCGTGATGCATGACCTCCGGCCGGCCTGGATCTCCGGCGTACTCGCGCCTGCGGATGTTGTGGCTGGTTCGGAGGTGGCGGCAGGGTGCTTGGCCGGGGGAAACCCTTGGCCGCCGGTGGCGGTCACGGCGTCGATGGCGTCCCGGACGCCATTCCCTCCTTGGTGGCGGCGCCGAGGCTAAACCTCCCCTGCCTCCCCCCTTCCCCCGCGCCCGGGTGAAAACCCTAGCCCCGGTGGCTAAGCGGCGGCGGCGCCACAGCGTCGTCACCTTCTTGAAGGCGCCGACTTGGGCATGGGGATGCTGGGTGTGCATGGCAAGCTTGTCTGGTTCCTGGTGGCGGCCCGCCTGATCTGCTGCGTCGCAGCTCCGGGCAGTGCCTCAGGGCTGCGGTGCTTCTCTTCCGGCCGTGTCTCCGATGGGGACCTCGCCCTTCCTCACCCTGTACATGCTGTGGTGGAGCGGTACTTCATCTCACTCATTGATGGTGGCGAAGATCGGCGGCATGGCGCTGTGGAGGCTCGCCGCCCGATGCGCGGAGATGGACTCGCGCAGGAGGAGGTTGCTGTCTGGCGTCATGGTGACGTCAATGGCAGAGTGGCCAGACAAGGTAGAAGCCTCAACATGATCTGAAGACGGACATGTGGAAGATGGTGGCGACGACACACGAGTGCGTCTGACCGGATTGTGCCCCAGACCCGGTATGTGGCTCGGCTGGGGCTTCCGAATATGTTTCGGTTTCCGGCTTTTTGATGTTAGGCTTAGGTGAGTGGTTTGGGTAGTGGCCCGGCTAGCACCCCTTCATCATTTTGGATAGGAGTAGCGGCATGTGTTGCCAAGATGGTGGATTCAGGCTCATTGTTGTAATACTTTGTAAGGTCCTCGAGAATAATCAATAAAGTGGCCGTATGCATCTCCCAGATGCAGAGGCCGGGGGTCATCCTCCTTTTCTAAAAAAAAATTGAAGGTTGGGTCCAGGATTTCACATAGTTGAGAACTTGAGATGTTGATGCTTGTTCTTTTGTTCTCTTGTAGTTATGTCTGTACAGTTTGTTTTGCAGTCTTTTCTTTTCTTTTCCTTTCTTTTTCTTCCATTCTTTTATTCGTTGAACAATACTTTCTGTATTATTTATTTAAAAATCAATAACAATGCATAGCAGAGTCCTGATGTTTTACAAATTGTAAAATTAATAAGTATAGAAAACTACACATTTCAGAAGAAAAACAGTTATAGAAAAGTGCCAATTATATAATCTATATCTATACCAATATAAAAAGATCCAAAGGGGCAGATCCAATTAATCTCGGTCATTAAATCATGTCAATCCAACGACCTAGGCTGCTTCAATGTCGAGCGCTCAACACGTTTAGCGTGTAGTTAATTTCATGCCAAATATAGTGCTAATCACATAATAACACACAAATAGTATCTTACTTAATATCTGCATGCACTTAATATACTTTCAAATTAACATGCATTGCACGTACACATTGACTAGTAGAAACAAAAATAAGCTTCACTTTGTTTTCTTGAAGGAAAAAAGCGTGTGTCGATCGACGTTGGTGTGTATTGTGGGAGTAGGTATGTAGGACTAGAACTTCCGTACCGTTCTTTTTGTCCACGGGCATCTTCTCCTATAGGACCTGGTCTTGTTGCTTTCAAAGAACTTTGTAGTTTGGTATAGCGTGATGAGAGAGAAAGAATAATTTGGTGGTGCATGATGCACATGAGTCTGAATTTGTCGAGGTTATGAGTTCTCTTATGCTAGCTATATACTATGGAATGGAATTTTGATTTGGTATGAGAATTGGTCTAACACGACTCTATTTGTCATATACTCATACTTTTCTAATTACATCAAGCTCAATAGAATATGCCAAAGTTCTACTTTGGCAAGCATAGTAACCATCTTTCGAGGCTCTACAAGAAGAAGAAAATCACATGCTATGTTTGAATGTGATGATTAATTAAGACCATGGTGATTAAGCTAATTTATGCTTAGTTTGTGACCTACTCTAAGGGTCTTGCAGCAATCGTATGTCAATTTAAACTTAACCATGTGTGGATCCAGGAGTAGGGTTACCATGGAACCCCTTGGAAAGTTGTGAGAATTATTTTACTATACTATTTACACATAACTTTTTTTGTGGGAATTATTTACACATAACTTACTTTTGTCCTAACGTCAAATGGAAACCAGTTGCCAAAGACACGGCCATTCTAACTCTAACCACACTAGACATTGTGTCCATTGCCAAATCAACCGATTTATATTGGTCTCACATTTTTGTAGGCAAACTCGCAAAGCTTTGTTCATCCAGATATAGTGTTTACATGAACAAGTATAGGGTCATAGAGTTGGCTAAACCCGACGTGCTGACCAAACCCTACACTAAGCGAAGGCTTCGAGATTGTGAGCTTCAAAATTGAACCTTCTGGATCATGAACAAAGTTACATGAATGGAAGGACAAAGAAGGGATTGAAATTGGTCTCACGTGCTCTCGACCAGGGTCGTATGCAGGATCGAAGCGGGCCTTGGGCCTGCTTCAATATATTGTAGCTACTGGCTCATGCAGAATGGCTGCACACGGCCATCATGCACCAGGCCATGGTCCGTGTGCCTTGGTCCATCAATCGCCGGTTGAATTTGGCAGATCTAGCCGTGGGTAGCAGTGACACTCCAAATTGCTGATTCTGGTAGTACCAAAATACTTTTATCTCATATTTTTAGTCTAAATGAAACTACATTGATAATTAATTAGGGTTGAAACTTGTCTAAACATGGATGAACTAATAAAAAATTAAAATATCTATTATTTAAGTGAGAGCCAAATTATATTTTCTAAAATATTAAACTGGTTACACTACGATTTATCGAACTATATAACCTTATTGTTTTGTACTTCTAGCATTTATTCTCTACCTAACAATTAAATTTACGTGTAAAGCGTGGCAGACTTGAGCGTGAAATCATAGATCCAGTTGATGGAAACACTTGCTAACTTGCACACCAATGATGAGCACAACATCTTTTATGGTCACATATATTTGAAAGAGACATTATATGCGAAAAACATAATGTTTTTCTTCTTGTGCAGCATATGCCTCCGTTTTGTTTAGTGTTGGCTGAAAACAGCTAGTTTGTTATCCAATGGATGTACACAGCATATTGAGATAGCGATCGATCAATAGAGAGAGCAAGATTATCACCTCTCCTTTTCTAAATGATAGAACGCTGCTATGTCTAATCAAGCATGCATTGTTCATATAATACACAAGCAAAAAATCTATGTTAGGTAAGCTAGTGGTTCTAGTTGTCTTAATAGTAGCAAAGATACCTATACATATGTGTATGTGCATGTTACATTTAATTAATGATGATATATTTGGTCACGATGTTGATCATTTAGGAGGCAGGCAAAGATATTGGTTAATTGTCGCTTTCACAATACAATTTAAATAAGTAATTCTTGCTACACTATGACTTGCATAGATTATTGAAATTATTATAGTATGCACCGGACCTAGTTCCAAGTAGTAGCAACAAGTACACAACCGTCACTAGTGATGAATATGCCAGTTTAGACCAATCACATGCCGTGAAAAGATCTAATATGTTAGTTTTCTCTTTTACATACCATGGGTACGTACATTAGTTAATCATTGTTCAATATTATTCTACTAGACGGAATGGTTTGCTTTATTGTGTGCCATGATTCCAATGCAATATATTATTTAGTTAATGGAGTACTATATTGCCAATTGCACCAAAATCAAATGAACATCATGCAATACTTTTCACCTTGCTCGCCATAGTATATGATTATCATTTAATTACTCTATATAATATTGTATTTCACTGCCAACATATCCAACTTACGTACGACATGGTTGGTTAAGAAATTGTGGATATGGAACACATAATTGTCTTAGTTGTGTCAAGTAAACCTTGCCTAAACATTGTACCGCATAAGCCATACATATGCACCATAGGCAAAGGTAACACAATAGATTGATAATATGCGAGTAGTGTAAATGCGAAAAGTGAAAATAAATACACTTGGCCACCATTAGATGGGCAGCTAGTTCTAGTATGTAACGGTTGTAGGAGGGCCTCATGATGAGTGAGATAAGATACGTCTATAAAAAAATTGCATATCGATTGGTGTGAAGAGTTGTCGAAGAGAGCTGACAATCCAACAACATGAGCACGACGAGGTGATCTACTAAAGTCCACTAAACAAATTGTAAATGTTATATAATGCATATAATATCAAGGGGGAGATTACAGTTGCAACTTAAAGTTAAGCTTATTAATCTGTAACACGTGATTTACCATATGGTATATTTAGTTATCGAATTGGTATTGATTCTACCGGTGACGACAACAAGTGTTGATAGTGTGTTTTCATCAATGAGTCATGCAAAGACTTTTAAGAAATAGAATGTTGGTATGGTCTTTACGCAATTGAGTGGCCACATTTATCAAGTGAGATGCTTTCTCTAAAATTAGTGCTCATAACATAATTGAGATGTCCAAGATAGAGTGAGACATCCACGGTGATTTTGTTAATCTTCGGATTTAGCAATCTAGTATTTAGTAGTCCTCTTATGAGTTTTTTTTTGTGAGAGCATATTATCCATTCTCTTTGCTACTGTAGCAACTCGCAATACGTGCATGCAGTGGCGGGCGCATGATTTGAATTTAGCCCGGGTGAACATCTAAGGTATAATCTTTTGATGTTTAAATGCAAGTCTACTTAACCAAAACTCATCGAATTCAACTACTAAAAACATAAAAAGGTCTTAGAACTACTAACATAAGCTATTTATTCTTGAAATGCTCGTTTTGAAGCTAGTGTCACGGCTGCCGCTTCTACCTGCAACTGCAATGCTTCCTTTGTTTCCTCTTTTGTTATCCAAGGCGCCTCTTCATTCGAGTCCATCATTGGTCGCCGACAGTCAAGTGATTCTTGTGAGGCACAGCCGCACATGTGCATGCAGTGGTGCTCGAAGAACTGGGTGCAGTCGTAGAGATGGAGCATAGTAATCCCCTACAATGCGGTCTCTTAGTGGCGGGAGCAGCAGTATTGGGCTAAGTGTAGCATCAAGCAGCTGAGTAGAACCAGTGCAATGTCGAGCGGTGTCACCGAGCATGCGAGGCGGCGACAGGCGGCGAACTGGGCAAAATCACATAGATGCAGCACATGCACGAATTGGCGGGAGACACGGAGTGGTGGCATAGAGCAAGCGGGCGGCGGTGTAGTAGCAAGGTGTGTTGTGTAGCTAGGGATTTGAAGAGGAGGAAGACAAACGATTCGGGAGGATATTTGAGCCTAGAAACGTTATTAGGCAATTCCCTCAAGCGTAAAAAAATGTGGCTCTATACAACCCATTTTCTCTCCTCTCATACGGTTGTGCCCCTTCATCTTTCGGCGGAATGGGTATGCAAGGGGGGGGCAAGTGCAGTTGGCAGGTGGTTTCCCTGTGATGAACAACCCTAGTTTCCCCTAGCTAGTGCCAGTGGGAATGGGGATTGGTCAATTTGGTTTCATGCCCCAGGAGCAAATGGCACAACAATACCAATACCTGCTATCCAACATGGCAAAACAGGAGACCTTGAAGCTGCAGGGTCATCAAAAGGATGAAGGGAAAAAAGGAACATCAAAGAAGAGAGATGCAGGGAGCAATAACAAGGAACTGTTCTGTGTGAAGTGCAAGGAGCAGGGACACCTGAAGATTGATTGCAAGAATAAGCTTTTTTGTGTGGTGTGCCAGAGAGCATCACATAACACTGAAGATTGCACAGTCTTGAAACAAACTAAACCAGTGGCCAAATATGTTGGATATGGAGCTAGGGGCCTGGGGTGTCTTCTGGTGCAACACACTAAGGATATGGTGGCTGCTGAACACACAAATCCTATGGCATTGGTGACTGTTCACTCTGGACAGTTAAATGAGACTATAGTTGCTTTTGGATTCTCCAAGATGTTTGAGTGGGGGTGGACCTGGAGAGCCAAGTTTCAGAGTCCTCCAACATTTCTGATGAGATTTCCCAATAAGGCCAAATTGGTGGAGTTAAAGAACTTTGGTAAATTTACTCTGTTGGGGACATGAGCTATGGTGGAGGTTGACTTCTGGAGCCCAGATGATAAAGCCAAAGGAAAGTTGCACTCAGTGTGGATAAAAATGTGGGGTGTACCTGATACATTGAGGCATTATCTGGGAATTTGTGAGATTGGTTCTGCTTTGGGGCCAGTGGTGGAGGTGGACATTGAGCACATCCATTCCAGGGAGGAGATCAAGGTGAAAGTTGGAGTGAGGGACATTCACAAGATACCAGCAGGGACTGAGATAACCACCAAGGATCTGCTCATGTATGATATTTTCTTTGAATTTGATTCAGTAGCTGAACAGGGATGGTACAAGTTTGAGGAGGGGAGTAAAAGGAAAATGTTTGAATATTTGGAGCTGGAACACTTTGAGGCACACAGAGAGAATGACATGCAGAAGAAAAGCAAGCAAATAGATACTGGGAAACAAAATGTGAGTTTGGGAAGCTTGGGGCTAAAACAGTATGAACAGGTGGTTCTGAAGTCTGGAGACAGTTGTCAAAATACTGACACTGCTAAAGAAAGTGAGAAAATAGGGATTAGTGCAGAGAGGCAGGGGAGAGAAGATGATCTGTTATCTAGGTTGCAAAAAGCAGAAGAATTGGCTGCTAGACAGACTGCACAGTTGATGTTGGAAGAAAAAAAGAGGAAGGAGATGGAGATAATTAGGAAAACCCTTGAGAAAGAGGTGAAGAGACAACATGAGTTACTTCAAATTAATCTAAAAGGGAATGAAGATGTGAAAGGGTCTCAATCTGGAGAGAAAAATACTGCTGAGGGAGAGGAAATGGAAAACTTGGATGAAGATATGCAGATTGAGGACAAACAAGAGGGGGAAGGAGAGATGACAGATCAGGAGCTGATGGAACAAGCCATTGGACTAGCGTATGTTGAGCCAGTGGATTACACAGCTAGTCAAGAAACTGATTCTTTTGAGACCAAGATTATGAAGGCTGGGAAAGGTGATGCTGATCTAAAGGAAGAAGAGGAAGAGCGGAGGAGATGTCTTAGGCTGAAAGGAAAAGAAGATCGAAATATCACTGAGCTGGCAAAAGAAAGGGCTGCAAAAAAGGACAATTATGGTAAGCTAAATGGTAGTGAGAGTTTTCCAAATGTTCATAGCTTCTTTCAGAAAGTTGCTGAAGGGGTTGGCGTGAAACTTGGGAATAATCCTGATATGATTAAACATAATGTTGAATTGATAAAAAAAAGTGGAACAGGCTAGGATTGATTTGTGGTTGTCTGACTTCAATAGAGAACAAAAACAAGCTGTGATGCCTGAAGAGGCTGAGGTCATTGATACTGGGGATTATACCCTGATAGATCTCTTAGATCAAGGGGAAGATGCTGAAGGGGTTGGCCTGATAGATCTCTTAGTGAGAGTTTTCCAAATGTTCATAGCTTCTTTCAGAAAGTTGCTGAAGGGGTTGGCGTGAAACTTGGGAATAATCCTGATATGATTAAACATAATGTTGAATTGATAAAAAAAAGTGGAACAGGCTAGGATTGATTTGTGGTTGTCTGACTTCAATAGAGAACAAAAACAAGCTGTGATGCCTGAAGAGGCTGAGGTCATTGATACTGGGGATTATACCCTGATAGATCTCTTAGATCAAGGGGAAGATGGGGAGGATGATAGAGAGGATGATGATTGGGAGATAGTCAGAGAGCTTTTTTCATCTAGGAAAAGAGATGGGAGGAAAAATAATAATAAAACCACCAGGGGTTCTGGGGTTAAAACTGCCTGTGCTGTTAAAATTTTGGAATCTTCGGTTAAGAAAAAGAAAAAAAAGAAATGAGAGGTATTTTCTGGAATATGAGAGGGTTTGGGGGGGATATTAAAAAAAGATACTTGAGAGAGATGATCATGGATATGAAAGTGGACTTCCTGGGACTACAAGAGACCATCAGGCAAGAGATTTCTAGAAATGAATTACAGCAAATCTGTGCTAGTAGAGATTTTCACTGGCATGTCACCCCAGCTAGGGGGAAATCTGGTGGACTATTGGTAGGGGTTAATTATACTACCATTGATGTTATATCTCAAGATGAAGGAGATTATTACATTAAAATGACAGTCCAGGATCAAAAAACTAGATTCATCTGGGATTTAGTGGTGGTCTATGGGGATGCTCAACGAGAGAGGAAAGCTAGATTCCTAGCTGAGCTCTCTAGAATTTTCCAAAACAGTGTAAACCCCATTCTAATTGGAGGGGATTTTAACATTATTAGAAAAACCAGTGAAAAAAACAAACCTGGTACTCCAGATCATTGGAGTTTTTTGTTTAATGCTATTCTAGAACAAGCTGGAGTTAAGCTTGAAATGAATGGCAGGAACTTTACATGGGGGAACAATTTACCTATCCCTACCTTTGAAAAATTAGACAGGATTTTGTGTAGTAATGAATGAGAAGAGGTATACCCCTTGACTCATGTTACAGCTTTGACTAGGGAAAAATCTGACCATACTCCACTCTTCCTAGATTCTGGTGATATTCAAAAATCTAACCCCCTTTTCAGATTTGAAAATGCTTTGTTTCTTAGGGAGGGGATTGATAAGATTATGCATGAAGTTTGGAAGGATAGTAACATCACTGGAGATAGTGTTGATAGGCTTCTGGGGAAATTTAGACTTCTTAGACCCAAATTAAAAGGGTGGAACAGAAACATGAATGCCTGGTATATTGAGTTGAAGAAAGACATTCTACTCAAATTAGACAATATTGATAAACATTGTGAACTTAATGGGCTTACTACTGCAGACAGAGTAGAGCAAAAAGAGCTCAGAGCCCAGCTGGATAGACTCCTGCAACAAGAGGAAGCTAAATGGAAGCAGAGAGCTAAGGTGGATGAATTGCTGGAAGGTGATAGTAATACAAAATTCTTTCATGCCAAGGCCAATGGGAGGTTGAGGAGAAACAGGATTAATAAACTTGAACAGGATGAGGGAGTTGCTGAGGGTGAGAAAGATATAGTGGAATATATCACTAATTTCTACAAAACCCTGTTTGGGCATCCTGATAATTCCACTATATCTCTAAATATAGATAATCCACAAAAGATCCAGGATTAGTACAAGGCTATGGTGACAGAGGAGTTCTTAATGGAAGAAATTAAAAATGTGGTCTTTAAAATGGCTCATAATAAATCTCCTGGCCCTGATGGTTTTAGAGCTGAATTTTATCAGCATTATTGGGAGTTGGTTAAAAATGATCTCAGAGACTTGCTAGATGATTTTGCCAATAGGAAAATTGATATTAGTAGGATATTATCACGTTGGAATTGGTATTATCACGTTGGTACCAAAAAGCAAAAATGCTAATAGGATACAAAACTTTAGACCCATATGCTTGTTGGATGTTTGCTTCAAAATCATTACAAAAGTCTTAATGAATAGGCTGAATATAGTGGCAGCTAATATTATCTCTCCTGTTCAGACTGCTTTCATAAAAGGTAAATACATTATGGAGGGGGTTTTGATATTGCATGAAGCATTGGATAGTATTAAAAGGAAAAATAAGGTGCTTTGTTGTTAAAAATAATTTTGAGAAAGCTTATGATAAGATTAAATGGACCTTTCTTTTTCAAATGCTCAAGATCAAAGGATTCCCAGAGAAATGGATAGACTGGGTGATGGACACCATCAGGGGTGGAAAGGTGTGTGTAAAAGTTAATGAAAACCTGGGGAAATATTTTCCTACTCATAAGTTGCTGAGACAGGGGGACTCTCTGTCACCTCTTAATTTTGACCTAGCAACTGATGCCTTGGCTATAATGCTGGATAATGCTAGGAAAAATGGGTTAGTTAAGGGGGTCTTAGAAGAATATGTTGAAGATGGGATCAACATGCTCCAATATGCAGATGATACCATCTTCCTTATACAAGATGATATAGATAGTGCTCAAAACCTTAAGTATATACTTTGCCTCTTTGAGCAAATGTCTGGGTTGAAAATTAACTTTCATAAAAGTGAACTTTTCCTTTTTGGAGAAGCTGATAGCAAGAAAGATGAGTATGCTAAAATATTCACTTGTCCTGTTGGCACTTTGCCTATGAAATACTTAGGTCTACCAGTTGATAAGGGGAGAATCAGGAATAAACACTGGAAATCTATAGAAAATAAGATGGAAAAGAAATATGAGGCCTGGCAAGGAAGGCTTCTTGCTAGTGCTGGGAGGGTCACTTTGATCCAGTCTTCCTTGACAGGCATCCCTTACTTTATGATGTCCTTTTATGGACTACCTGTGGGGGTTGAAAAACGTATGGACTTTTTTAGAGCTAGGCTTTTATGGCAAGAAGATGATAAAAAGAAAAAAAAATCATTTGGTCAAATGGGCTGATGTCTGCAGGCCAAAGACATGGGTGGTTTGGGGATTCACAATTTAGCATGTATGAACAAAGCTTTATTGAGCAAATGGTGGTGGAAAATTTTCAATACAGAAGGCCTGTGGCAAGACATAATTCTGAAAAAATATCAAGGGTGTAAAGCAATTGGGAATATAGTGGCTAAACAGGGAGATTCCCAATTTTGGAAGGAATTATTGAAACATAGATATCATTTTACCTCTCTGTGTAAATTTGTTGTAGGAGATGGGGGGAACACCAGATTTTGGGAAGACTGGTGGATTGGAATGGCACCTTTATACAAAAACTTCCCTAGATTATATAATATTTGTTTTGATAAAAAAAGACAGTTAAAGAGGTCCTTGAGAGGGGGATTGACAATATTCAGTTTAGGAGAACTTTGACAGGAGATTCTAGAGAGTTGTGGGAGCATTTAAAAGATGCATGCAATTCGGTGGTGTTGAGAAATGTAAAGGATAAGATCAAATGGACCCTCACAAAAAAAGGTACATACACAGTGAAGTCCTATTGTAGGCATCTAATAGAAAATAGGATCAAATATCCACATCTATATATGTGGAAGATCAAGATACCACCTAGGGTTAAAGTCTTCATGTGGCTAGCTCTTAGGAATAGCATTCTCACCAAAGATAACCTACTGCACATGGGATGGAAAGGGGATGATAAATGCCCATTTTGTGGGAGAATAGAAACTATCAATCACTTGTTCTTGACTTGCTCAGTAGCTAGATTGTTGTGGACTATTTTGAAATGTGCTTTTAATCTAAAAGATATACCGGATAACATAGATTTGATAATGAGGGATTGGGCAAAAACTTTTGATAAAGATGAAAGGGGTTTAGTCTCGATAGGGATTTCCGCTATTTGTTGGACTATTTGGAAATTGAGAAATGGTGTTGTTTTTGATAATAACAGGGTGAATGATCCTTGTGTGCCTGTTAACTTGTTGCTCAAAAACTTACATGATTGGAATATTTTGCAGAAAAACCCCGTAAGAAGTAGAATGATGGAGGCTGGAACAAAGCAAATTGGTGAAGTGGCTGAAGAAGTGTTCCGAGCAGCACATGGGTGGCGCCTGGAGACCAGGAGGATTCTAGGGTGACCTCAAAACCTGTGACACTGTGATGAATTCTTCTTCTTCAAGCCTTTTTGCCGGTTTACTTGTTGTTTCTACCTTTCCCAATGAAGACTTATTTGTGAAACTGCTTGTAATAACCAATCGTAGCTCTTTGTTCTAGACTGCTAAAATTCTGTAATGCTGGTGCTGGGACTGTTTTGAGCCCAGGCCTTAGATCTCCCCTTCGGTAAAGGTCTGCTTGTTTCGGAGGATTATGAGTGGAGGGAGGGATGACTCCTTACACCCCTTCCAGAAGCAAAGTTAACCAAAAAACCAGGGGGAGATAGCCTCGTTTCTCTCGTTTTATCTTTCTGTTTTTAGTTTGTAAGACATGGTGATTTCTATTAATGGAAATCGGAGAGGAAACTCTCTTTTATCAAAAAAAAATCTTTCGACGGAAACTTATAGAAACAACATCAGCACCGTACGTAAGTGACATGCACACTACCGCCACTCTGCTCGTCGGTACTACCATATGTGGGTGTCATCACCAGAGATCCCCGAGGCGACCACCCGACCCGCCGACTGGTAGGTCTGCTGCTACATCGCATGGTTTATCCATGGCAATTCCTATATATTATGCGCTGAATGCGCGATATTGTCAACCGAACGGACCCTTTTTTGTCATCCGTGTCACTTTGTTTTATATTTCCATTTTTTGTTCCTTTTTCATTTATTTTCTAGTTTTTATTTTTTGTATTTAACTTTTTACAGTTTTATTTTTACCTTTTTGATTATATGTTTTGTAAGGCATCTTCAATGGCGATCCGTAAATTTTCTTCCGCATCCGTCTGTGGATAGGGTCCACGAACACGGATACGGAAGGCCACCATCCAACGTTGCCTACATTTCAAACACTTGCGCAACAAACCGGATGAAATTCATGCAAACACGGTCGAATTTCATATAAACATGACAGACTTCATACAAACCAGACAAAAACACTTACAATTTGGACATATTTTTAACTAAAAACAATACCGTACTAAGATAAAATTAGTCTACGGCCGAAACCGGTGGATATCCATTTCGATGACATGGATACCCTTGACTAGTCTACTGCCGGCCGTTGCAGATCTCCATTGTCGTCCCCATGTCCGACAGTCGTGAACCCCGGAGGTATATGCTTCAGCGCAAAATGCGGCTCATTTCCCCGTGCTCATCGGAGTGGAACCGCCAGATTATGCTTTACTCGGAGGGGAATGGTCCCTATGCTACATGGATCAAAGTTAGTTTTGGGGTAAGGGGACGATGGTGGCCTGCGAGAGGGCAAGACACCGGCGTCGCCTCGGCGATGGCGTTCATAGGGCCCAAGCGGCGACGGCCTCACGTGTTCTACTTCTCCTTGATGATGGCGGCGATCACGGACGTGTCGGGTGCCTCCTCGTCGATGTCCACGTTAGCCAGGATCTTTCTCTGCCGGTAGGGTGCGGTTACGTGCGCGTTGACGTGGTCGTAGCCGCCAAGGCATCATATGATGCAGCGCCATCCACGACATCGACGATGCGCATGGCGTCGTGCTCCCCCCCCCACTCACTCCTCTCCGGGTGGCGGCCTGGAGCAACTCTCCACTCCTCCACAAGCTAGCTTGGAGCAACGAGTTGCTGAACCACGCGCCTGCTTGAAGCGGTAACTTGCTCCGTCAGGCTAGGCGAGGGAGGTGGGGCAGCAAGTTGCCTCGCTCGAATCCGGCTAGCTCGGCGGGCCACCCGGCCGGCTTTTATGCCATAGAACCGCACTTTCTACTCGTCGGATTCCATCGAAAGGGTGAAGACATGGTTGAAGGAGGAGATGGGGAGTGGCGGAGAGGTGCGATTCGCCCGGCGTCTGGCCCCCTTTAAATAGCGGGCGGACGGGAGGAGATTGCCATGCGTTGTGTTTAATGTCGGCCCGCTCGTGTATAGATGTGTGGCCGGAGTAGGTTTCTCGGCTTCCACGCGGGTTTAATGAAGGCGTTTGAATGTGGCGAGGATGCGTGTTCAATCGGGCGTGCAGCGGGCGGCGCCGGTGCGCCGCTTCAGTGGTGGAGGCAGTGAGAGGTCATGTCTGCCCTGAGCCATCTTCAATGTGCAGCAGCGCCCTCTACAACGACATGAATGTGGGAAGCTGACGTCAGATGGGAACGCGCGCGGACGAGGGAGGAGTGGGTTTGGGTGGGCCAGAGTGGTCAGAGACGGGCGTGGATGTTGTCCAGACGCCCGCAAAGCCCCCCACATTTGTCTCCGATTTGCGGGAGAAAATGTGTCCGGACCATCATGTGAACTGATACAGACCCGCGTTGGATGGCTTCTGTTGTTCAGACAACACGGTCCGAACGTATGAAGACGGTTTGATGGTCCACGTTGAAGATGCCCTAACACCATGAAAAATTACACTACTTGTAATGTTTGCCGCACGTCCAGGACAGTCCGTAGGGTTTTCTGCACTTTATTGAGCCTTTTGAGCCTAAGCTTCCCATCATCAGTCCATCCCAAAATATTAACAAAGCGCTAAGTACTAAGAGCATCTGTAATAGTTGATATGTTTATGTGGGTGCCTCTTTTGATCATGATCTGCTTAGGCGCAGGGCTTGTACTATTTTGTGGGACGATAACGGAAAATTCGTTGCAAGGGGAATTGAAGAGTTGAATGGGGCACAGATGTCCTGACGGCTGAAGCTTTGGTGCTTAGATATGGTCTATCAATTGCTTAAAGGATGGGTTGCAACCATCTCGTTATTAACTCACATAACTTGAAGGTCATTGAAACCATGAATAATGGAGGACGGATGACGAGTACAACAGCCAAAGTGTTTGACGATTGTTATTTTTTGGCCTATGCCTTTTCCATTAATTACTAGATTCGAGCACTGTAATAGGGAAGCGAATAGGGTTGCCCATGAACTTGCTAAGTTAGCTAGATTTTCTTCAACTTTAAACTTTAATAGGGTACCCCTTGTCATCAGCGATGTACTTGTTATGGCGAATGCATAAGGATCTATGTTATTAAAAAAAAACATCTGTAATAGAGTTGATAAATTTGGTGACCTAAGGCAGTATTATCTACTCCAACAGATTACAACTAGATTACCTAAAGCTTATCTTCCTTCTTAATCTCATTGTATCGTTCATTTCCACCCAAAAACCTTCATGCACTAGTAAAAAAGGGCACCAGTCCCGGTTCTAGAGGGCCTTTAGTCCCGGTTCTGCAACCAGGACTAAACAATCGGGACTAAAGGCCCACACTATTCCTCCCGGTTGGGTTACGAACTGGGACTCAAGGTGCTCGACGTGGCCGCTGTGGGGCGCCTAGGCAAGAGGACGTTTAGTCCCGCTTGGTAACACCAACCAGGAATAAAAGGTGGCCACACGTCAGCAACTACCAGGCGCTAGTTTTTTTAAGGAGGGGTTAGGGGTTTAGGAGGGTATTTTCTGTTGCATAAAATCATATAAGACTAAAAAAATCCATTGCATATTTTCCTTTGTATTTATACATCGCTATGCAAATTTCGGTCACCTGAGGGATTGTTATATCATTATGATCATGTTGAGTTATTATATTATTAGGTGGAAGAAACACGAATAGATTCATGTGACCAAAAGTTGGATTAGTAGTCCTACTAATCCAACTTTTGGGCACATGAATCTAATCTATGTTTCTTCCTCCCGTTGACATAATAACTCAACATGATCATAATAATTCATCATCATATTCATATAAGAACTCATACATCATCATCATCATCATCATCATCATCACCACCATCATCATTATAATAACAACTCATCATCATAGTCATATATATAGGAACTAGCTCATCACTCTAGCACAAAGGTAGCACATAACTCATCATCATCATGATAACAACTCAAAATGATTTACCTCCTCGCAATTTAGCTCAGACCCAAAACTGTAGTAGGTTTTGTCTACTACTTTTCGTACATTTCTTGAAGAATGGAAATAAGCTATCAACTATTTTTATAAATACAATATAAACAATGCATTGAATATGTTTGAGAAACTCACATAGAGGTAGAAGTGGAAGCATATGAGCATCGACCCAAATGTTGATATTATCTTCGTCGACATTATCTTCATCCATGTCATCTTCAGGATCATCACCCAGATCGAAGGTGACATACATACCCTCCTGAAAACCATACGCCTTGCATAGTGCTTCCCAATTCGAGCAACCAAAATGGGAGTAGGTCACCGCATTGTATAGCTTTACGTTAAAAGCATAACCATGATGGATCCTGAGGCGAACTCTCTTTATCTGCATATTCTCATGATCTTCAAAATGCATCTTTCCAAGACATAACGTCTTGCATGGCAGGGAATGCACTAGTAGAATTGTAGAAAGCGAAAATTACACATTGAAGAAACATAAGTCATGCTTAATTACGGAAAAAAGACTTGTCGTTGTTGCGTACCGTATGCACATCGAAGGTCTCGTCGAGCTCAATACTGAAGCGTCGACCGCCTTCCTGGTGAGGCCTGTCGCACAGACCCTGGTCATCGCCGCAGTACTTGCACTATTGGATCCTATCGTCATCATCAGACATTTCCTATGTTCATAATTCAAAGATTAATGTTCTGAAATTCAATATATGTACTACAAAAACTAAATAATAGGATATATAGAGCAAGATGACATCAACATGGTCCTACTTCATGTTCAAAGATTGCCCAAAAGATGCTTGCATTAAAACTTACAAAAAAGAGAAAATGAACTCTAATGCAAAAAAATTGTTCTTTGATTTGCAAAGGAGCTATATTCTCCCCATTTTTTTGTACCCACAAAAATTACTCCATCTATTTGACAGTACCCACAACCCATTCCACCAAAAACATTTGGTTCCATAGTTCAAAATTTTCAAATTTCATTCAGTTCAAATTTGGACCAGATTCAAACTTCGTGGTCAAAGCCCAATTTAAATTGCTCCAAAAATTCTGAAACTTTGCCAGATTCTCTTTTGTGCATCAACATCTCAACACAAAAATTCTCAAAAATTCCTAAAATCCATAAAGCCCTCTGTGTCGTGGATTTGTCACGACAGATGTCCTAGTGTGATGACTTAGTCGTAAGGCCAACACATATTTGTGGTAGCTTGAGAGGGGTTGTTCGAGATGAGAGACGCGAGGCGGATCAACGCACAAGACAAGGATTTAGACAGCTTCAGGCCCCGGAAAACATCATCCGGTAATAGCGCTACATGATGTTTGTGGCTAGGTCTCATTATGCTCATGAGGGAGTCGCCACATAAACCGGCTCTCCTAATTGTGTCTAGCCTTAGAGATTACCTCTCCCCCTCTTGGGATGCCCTCCCCCTCCTTATATAAGTTGAAGGGCGGGTTACATGTGGAGTCCTAGTAAGACTAGGACTATTCTATAACAAGCGAAATCCTAGTCTTGCCCCCTTAAGGGAAAACTCCTTATGCCTTTCCTCTTAAGCCGGCCCACCATAGCATGAGCCGGCCTTCTGGGCCTTGGGTCTTGTCATCTATTTGACCCGCCCGCCGGGTCACCAGTGAGTCGTAATGTTCAGGTGGGTTGCCTATAAACCGCCAGGTCCGGGCGGGTCGCCAGTGAGTCACCAAGCTCCAGCCGGGTCATACATCCGGCGGGTTACACCGCGGTGTATATCCCCGACACTCTAGCATTTCATCATACACTTGATGTGCACCGTCAAAAAAATCATAAATTTCATAACTTTGCCACAACTTGCCCAAAAGATGCTTGCCACAACATTACTTTGCCACATAAAATTTGCTATATTACTTCTACAGAAACTTGAGAGAAACTTGCTCTCTCCCTAACCCAAAAATTTGACAGAAACTTGAGGGGGGAGAGTGCTCACCGAGGAGCACACGAAGGCTTGTTGAGTGACTAGTACCAGCAAACGAGGACAGCCGACAATGAGATCTGGCCGGCGACGAGGACAGGCGGCTCACGGTGGCGCGGCGATGCTCGGGGAGGCCCGGCCAGCGTCGGTGTTATAGTTTTGTTTTAGTTGATCATAACAAAATATTTTAATTGATTCTTTGTAGTTGATTATTTTTGCTATTAGAGTTTTGTAAAAGCATTTTAGTTGAAAAGGTTGAAATTTGGCATGGTATCATAATTTCACCCACATAGCATGTGCTAAAAAGTTTAAAGGGTTACGTGAAAAATTGGATGCACTTCCTGTACAAACTGGACAATCTCTTTCGAAGTATCAAAGTTTCGGACAAAAACTCATCTATTACAAAGGGTTTCATTTTTTAACTTATTTTAACTCCAGACTTTTTGTGTGTTCAGTATGCACCATTCAAAAGTACATCATTAATTTTCAACCCTTTTGTGACTTCACTTGCTATTTTCCGTGCATTTAATGATTTATTTTGAGTTAAATGACCCTGAAATTGAAAAACACTATAAATGAACTTTGAAAAAGGTTGAAACTTGGCATGGTATCATAATTTCACCCACATAGCATGTGCTAAAATCTTTAGAGGGTTATGGGGAAAAGCGGATGCATTCGTATACAAACTGGACAATCACTTTCGAAGTATCAGGGTTTCAGACGAAAACTCATCTACTACAAAGGGATTTTATTTTTTTAAACTTATTTTAACTCCAGACTTTTTATGCATTCAATATGCACCATTCAAAGTAAATCATTAATTTTTAACCCTTTTGTGACTTCATTTAATATTTTTCATGCATTTAATGATTTATTTTGAGCTAAATGGCCCTGAAATTGAAAAACACTACAAATGAACTCTGAAAAGGTTGAAACTTAGCATAGTATCATAATTTCACCCACATAGCATGTGCTAAAAGGTTTAGAGGGTGATGGGAAAAACTGGATGCACTTCGTGTACAAACTCGACAATCTCTTTCGAAGTATCAGAGTTTCGGATGAAAATTCATCTATTACAAAGGGATTTCATTTTTTAAAATTATTTTAAAAGGCACACCATTAATTTTCAACACTTCTGTGACTTTGTTTGCTATTTTTAATGCATTTAATGATTTATTTTGAGCTAAATGACCATGAATTTGAAAATCACTACAAGTGAACTCTGAAAAGGTTAAAACTTGGCATGGCATTATAATTTCACCCACATAGCACGTGCTAAATAGTTTAGAGGGTTACGGGAAAAACTGGATGCACTTCGTGTACAAACTGGACAATCTCTTTAGGAGTATCAGGGTTTCGGACGAAAAATCATCTATTACAAAGGGATTTTATTTTTTGAACTTATTTTAACTCCAGACTTTTTGTGCGTTCATTATTTTTAGTAGCTTCTCAAATCCCTTTCCAAATACACCATTGTCTGTCTTTCATTGGAGCAATTCTAGTATATGATTAAGTATATCAAAAACCATTACTGAACATCATGAATAAAAAAGTGGCCAAATTAATACAAATTTGGAGGTCGATCTTGGAGGAAGAACAGAGGAGAAAGTTTAAGTGTGGCTCGGGCATTTCATTTAACACCTCATGTGCATATATAGGCAAAAAAACACAGTAGCCCACACCTCCACCCTTCCACGGCCAAAAAACAGAGGAGGGGGGCATGGATATATATAGGCAAAACTTTAGTCCCAGTTTTTATCTAGAACCGGGACTAAATGTCTATCCTTTAGTCCCGGTTCCAGACACCAACCAGGACTAAAGGGCATCAACTCCTTTAGTCCCGGTTGGTGGTTGGAACCGGAACTAAAGGTCCCAGTCGAACCGGGACTGATGCCTGCCGAGATCCGGGTAGCGTCCTAGCCTCTCGAACTGAGACTGATGCTCCCATTAGTCCCGGTTCGTAACATGATATGGACTAATACTCTTATCTGGCCACGACCAAAGCCTTGTTTTCTACACTGGTGATGGCGTTCCGGCGGCTAGTATGGCAAGGGTGAGGCTGACGAATCCAACGCCCATCCGCCCGAGTGGTCTGAACCCTCCACATCTTTCCCGGGTTTTTTTGCATGGTAATACGTGTCTCATTTATAAGATGAAATCAAGTTACAAGGCACGTACACACCGACCTTACAGACCTGAAAATATAGGATAAACCTATGCAAAAAACCAGCGCCTATCTCCCTCCTTCGATACCACCGAAGCGACCACCAAAGGGACGGAAGACAGATCATCTCTACACCCGAGCTCGATGCGGCTCCATCGTTGATCAACAGCTTTATGGACCTCCAAAGTCGTTTGCCAGAAGCAAAATCATTGCCGTTGAACGAATCAGACCGGGGCAACATGTCCCCGGACACGCCATCAAGCTCCAGAACTGACATCCTCGCACGACTACAACGTCGAAGGAAGAAACCAGAACTGTCAGCCTCCAACCACAAAACCAGCACAGGATACACCATCTTCCAGCTGTGACATGCGCAATCAGCAGTCTGCACATACTCCTGGACGACCTCCCGGGCTCCATTCCGACGTCGGAGAAAACGTCGTCGCAACGACGAAGCCCCAGAACACAAGTCCACCACGGGGAAGATGCCGCCGCCACACCATCCCCGCTTGGACACACTTCCGTCCAGATCCCTCACCGACCAGAATGTAGAACACCGCATCGGAGAAGAAACTGAAATACTTTTATTCATCGCCAGATCTGAAGAACGACGAGAAGACCAAGCTGCCGATCTACAGGACCGAACAACATACGATTGCCATCAACTCCGAGACGCCGCCGCGAAGGTCACCGCCGGTGTGGGAGTGGAGTTGAGGCAGATTTATTTGCCCAGGCGTCGCTCCCACCATCACAACGGCGCCCTAAGGAGACACTAGACAAACCCTAACTACAGGCCGGCGTCGAAGCGCCGTGGTCCCCACCTCCTCGCGTGGCCGGAGTGGCCAAACGGAAGAGGCAGGGACCGGCGGCGGCCGGTGGAGTTGGCCTCAGATGCGATCGTCCACGATCGCTTTTCTCACATCCAATCCACCGTGCACGCACGTACCGTGTACGTACACGTACTCGTGGTCGTGGATATTGTGAACATTGTGAAGTGTTCGACAGTGGCCAGCAGGCGAGAAACTGATCACCATCAGTGTCCCTGGCATTTCCAGCACGAGGTAGCGATGACGGGCTTGCCCTTCCATCCAAGCACACGAGGCGCCCCTTCTCTTCGGCCACCGTGTATCCACTGCCGCCAGCGTTCTCCTCCAGCCACTCCCGTGCCTTGGCTGCCATCTTGAACGGCATGGACAGGAAGCCTGCGCGGCTCATGCGGCGTCGCCACTGGTCCGCGCGCTCGTTCCGCTCGACGCGCGCCACGCCCTCGCATCCTACCACGTTGTGGATCTCGGCGCCGAAGTGGAATTGCTCCACGCGAGCGTGCCGGACGTCATAGCGCAGGAGCGCCATGTCGAGGGCGTAGAACAACGCGGCGTAGTTGTGGCCGGCGCCCTGCTCCACGATGACGAACGCTTTCGGCGAGAGCTCGCGGATAGTCTGCAGGACGAAGACGAGAGCGCCGCGGGTCTCCTTCACCACACAGCAAATAGTTTGTGTGCGCATTGCATGCTGGCCACATAGTGTGGCCGTTGAGATGTTGTGCAAGTGTTGGATGTACGTGCATGTAGCTAGATTAGTTAGTGCATGGCTTAGTTGGTTAAGGCATCTCCAACCCGGGCCCTCAACCTGTACCCATCTGTCTAGATTGCACGCTTCTGATGTGTTTTGTCATCCAACGCACTTCTGTGGTTTAGATGTCATTTTTCGTGCAAACTAGAAGAGCTTTGCGGACATCCGGACCACTGCCACGCACGCCTCCGAAAACCCTGGCCCACCCAAAAACCTCTCCGGCTCTCGCGCCCTTTCCCGCCCGAAGCGGTCAGCGCCGCTTCAGAGCGTTAGCACCGCATTCATGTCGGCCCAGAGCGAACGAGACCTCTCATCGGAGCCGGTATTGAAGTAGCGCGCCGACTGGCAGCGCTGCCCACGTTGCTTCCCGGTGTATGCGCCTTCTACGTGTTCAAACGAAAGTTTGTCCATCCGCCTTCCTTTATTAATCATGTGCAGTTGCCGAGAAACCTGCTCCAGCGCCACCCATCCGTCCATCTGCGCCCATCATTAACCACCTCACGGCCTTGCCTGCTCGTCCGCCCGCTATTTAAACGTCAGAGCCGACAACAGTCGCATCCGACATCCTTTGATCCATATCTCCTCTCGGCACCACACCCGCCATGGCCTCCTCAAGTTCCAAAGCTATGTGAGACAACCTCTCATCCAAACAAAAGAAGGAGATCGCTGCCATTGCGGCTGCCTAACAGGTCGGTAGACGGACGAGCTCTCTGGTGGCCATTGTCGTAGATGAACCAATGGACGAGCCGGTGCCACCGTCCTCGCCGGCCCATGCTAGCATCACCCTGGGCAAGGCACAGGCTCACTACACCGACATGGTGTTGGAAGAGCAGGAGGCCGCGTTCCGGCAGGCGCAGGCCGACTTGGCCTACAACTCCGCCTCCTCGATGAGCACCGGCGCACGGAGGAGCAACTCGTCGCCACCACGGCGATGAAGCCGACACGTCTACGAGCACCGCCGGCGTGGAGAAAGAATCGAGAATGGGAGGCTGCCGGTGCTCGGGTCCCACGAAGGCCACCACTCCTCCCCTCCTGTTAAAGCTACGCTTGGGGGGCTCATCATCGTCGACCGATTAGCCGCTTGCAGCCTGCGGAGGGGAACTTTAGTTTTTTGGGCTCATGGTCGACTGGCGATCATTTAGACTAGGTTTGGATGAAAACCATCCAAGTTTCTTTGAAATTCATCCGATTTGTTTAAATTTGTATCAAATTTGTTTATTTCCATTAAAATCAATTTAATATCTCTAGGCAATTACAGTTATGGTTGGATTGTCGGCTAGGGTATCAATGTCTGCAGACTGGTCTTCATCGATCCACATCCTATTTGAGGGTCAGCGTTGGAGATGCTCTTGGTGATGGGTGTGTGCCTGTGTGGTTGTGGTGGTTACTGCATGAGTAGCACAAAAATCTGGATAAGCTGCCTGCGTGCGTGTGTGATACTTAAGGTGTTGTATAAGCATGTTTTATTTGACAAGAAAGATAATAGTGAAAGAAAAGGTCCGGCTGTGAGAGGCAGCCGGCCACCAAAATCTTTGTCCTACTTGTTCGTGAGTGCTACGGTAGAAGAGAGGAAGAAGAAGCGGAGCCGAGGAGCCGCTCCAACATCTCTCGAAGGCTTCGATCTGTTTGCCGCGAAGTGCGCAAAGGCAGGTACGGGCACAGCTGGTATGGCACTTCGAGCGCCACGTCGAGGCACGACGACCGCGGCAGGCCGATTTTGGTGTTTTGACCCTTTTTGAAAAATTTAGCCAGATCCGACCCTAGTTAAAAGAAAAATCATGATATGGCCCTTTTTTCTATCCATGATCGTTGCAGTAGGATAACACTACCTACCGCCATGGTTAATACTCCCTCCATCACAGTATATAGGGCGCAGTTTCAAAACCAGATTTTTTCACAATCCCTTTGAAATAGGGCGTACCTCCTTAATTAGGCTATTAATTACTTAGCATTAGTACTCCCGCATGCATGGTTTGGCTAGTGGGAACATGAATTCTTTTGCCTCCCGTATGCAGGTGTGAACATGAGTGCATGTGAGGCATGCAAGTGTGAACATGAGCCTACTCCCGCTGCAGTTTCTCCCTCCCTCTCTCCTTCGGCTCCCGCATGCAACATGTATAAAACCGCTGCCATGGAGGTGCAAGGCGTGGTGGAGTTTGCTCTCTTTCAGTTCAAAACAGTCCACAAATTTTTTGATAAGATTAATGAAACTAATACTCGAATAGTAGCACCATCACATGAGGCAGTACAAATCATGTTGAGTTCAAGAACTCAATTGCTTGCTCAACATATTCTAGATCAATCGTCAAACGAACCAGGAGAAGTCCTTGTCTCTCTAATGCTTTTTTCTTCAAGTGAGGAACTGCGTAGTGGATAGACCCTTTGTGCTTGATGATCTCTCTCTTAGTAGCACCATACCCTTTGCACTATCAAAACCCATACCCTTTACTCGAATAGTAGCACCATACCCTTTGCACTATCCTCCTAGGACATTTACAAGCTAGTGCAGCAGCTTTAGAAACTCCATGCTTCAACCTATTACCCGTACCATTACGGGCAATGATCTCAGTATATATGTGACGCCTATCATCGATACGGTACTGTCTTCTTGTCTCCTTGTTCGACAAAACATCTAGATGCATTGAAAAAATAATTAGACAAATAAAAAATATGGAAGGTTAGTGAAAGACAAAAATGTGCTAAATGAGCTTACTCAAATCGATAGGTTGTCTTTGGGTTTGAACAGCCTCTTGACTAGGAGGGTATTCGTCGGCATGTGAAAAATTTGGGTTGTATCCAGGCCCTCGGTAGCCAATGGTACCCTCATTTCCACCAATACCTTGTGAAAATGAAGCATAGTAACCATGTGATTTTAGAAACAAATGTGCATGAAAATGATTGTTTATGTGATTTTAGAAACAATTATCTCTATTGATCTGGACATGAGTAGTCCATCATGACCGAAACATGAGTACTCCATCAACAGAAACATGCAATTCTCATGGAGTAACAGAAACATGAGTACTCCATCAACATCAACCGAAACAATTAGGGTTTAATCTTGATTCAAAGTGACAGACAAAAATTGCATGATCTATGAGACTATAGGGTTTCTAGGGTTTACCTTCTCTGCTTCCACCATGGGAGGATCCTTCACTCCGATTGGCACCGGCGCCGGTTCTGAACGTGAAGTCCAGGGACTCGCTGCCGCCGCCGCCAAACGATATCCCGCTGCCACCGCCACCGCCACCGCCAAACGAGATCACGCCGCCACCGCCACCGCCAAACGACATCCCGCCGCTGCCATTGATGAGGTGAAACCCCACGAACCCTCCGCTGCCTGTACCGGCCTCGCCGACGGAGGCACTCCAGTTCGAGGAACCGGCCTCGTTAGGTGCCGGAGCGCGAGATGGGCGTGTGAGGCCGACGTGCCGTCGAGGCAAAGTTGTAGGAGGAGGAAGACGCTCGAAACCTGCCGTGCCGATGGAGAAGGAAGGAGCACCAGAGCGTCCGGTGAGACCAAGAGGAGGAAGACCTCCGGGCGGCGGCGATCTCGGCTGGAAAGCAACCCTAGAAAGCCCACGGAGGCCAAGAGGAGGAGGCCGGCGATCTGCACATTGCTGCGGCGGCGTCATTGGAGAGAGGAGGGAGGAGAGAAGATGCCGTCTGTACGTGTCCCTCCATCGCCGCAGCTAATTATAGAGCGGATCGGCGGGAACTTTGAACTCCGAATTTTCGTTTTGTATTTGGCAGCACATCGGCGGGAGATGGAAACCGAGCGGGGGAGAAAGGAATGGCGCGGGAGGAGGAAGGAATGGCGCGGGAGGAGGAAGAAACCCGCTAAAATTTCGCTCAGAAACGGCTCCACCAATGCATGCGCTCTGTTTCAGTTTTTATTGGATGAGGAGGTTACCAAGCGTCATTTTAGCGATTCATTAGGCGCCTTGCCATCAATTTCGCAGCACAATCGACTCCTTAATCCCTGCCTATCAGAAGGCACCTTGGTCCCAGAGCGACGCCATCGGCGCCCTATATACTGTGATGGAGGGAGTAGCATAGGATTTAACTGCGTCGTCACAATCATTTAACATGAAAAATACCTTACCGACAGAATTTTTGATGACAGGCTATTATACCCTACTTGCCATAGTCCTCGACTATAGGGTCTTGAATGCAGTCAACATTGCCGAATTGATTGGACACCGGCCGGCTACATGGATGATGATCCATTCATGCATGCATGCATGACTGGTAAGCACATTGCTGCTTCATGCCTACCTGCCAGTGTGCGAGTTAATTTCGGTGGGTCTGCCGGTCTAAGTTAACTGAATATATTACTCGGCTGAATGCAGACATGTTGATGCGAGTAGCTAGCTAGCTCGGCCGCACGTTGATGCGAGTTGCTAGCTAGCTTGTGTGCATGCTATGGAGAGGCAGACACGCATGTACATCAGCGCTAGCTTGCTCCGCTGCATGCAATAGACAGTGCGGTGCAGTAGGGAGACCCTACCGCCAAAGATAGTGGTGAATGCTTATAATAAGCTACCGGCAAAATCTCTGGCAGTAGGGCATTTTTCACATCAAACAGTTGTGATTGCGTAAGTAAACCTTACCGTCAGAGACTATGGCGGTGGAAAAATAGTCACATCTAAAAAAAATACAAACCAGGGTCAAATATGGTTGAACTTTCCTAAAAGGGTCAAGACACTAAAATCGGTCACCGTAGGACGCAGAACACCATCCTCGCCAGGCCCAATGCCGACGGGTGAGCCAGGGCCAGCTGGTCTGCCAGGCCCTGCACGAAGCACGACGCAATGCGCTGGAACGCGGTGCCGTGAACGGGTGCGCTGACCTGCACATTCCGCAGTCGCGCCGCCTTCCTACGCACGGTCGCGGCATGACACCGCCTCGGCACAGGTGACTAGCAGCTGCACAAGCCGCATGCCATTAACTCCGCTGCTACCACCACTGCCCTGGACGTCGCCCACAGCGACCACCGCCTCACCTTGTTCCTCAAACCCGCCACTGCCGACCGGCGATGACTGCTCCATGAGCTTTGCTACACCTACATAAAATAGTTACAAATAGTTGGCAAGTCTTGAGTTGCGGGAAGGGGGACCCATCTGAAATTTGAGGGGAGAGATTGATAAGAGCAAGACTAAGACAAATTTGGTAAGTTGCTCCCTCTATTTCTAAATGTAGTGCGCATAGAATTCCTTAGAAGTCAAACATTGTATAGTTTGACCAAGTTTAATGAGAGAAGTATCAACAAAAATAATACCAAATAAATAAAATATAAATATATGTTTAGTGAAGCATCTAATGACATTTACTTCTTATTATAGATGTAGATATTTGTCCACTATAAATGTAGTCGAAGTAGGAGGAGTTTGACTTCTAAAATTTCCTATGGGCACTATATTTAGGAATAGAGGGAGTAGTTACGTAGGTGTAGGATTTTCGCTGCTCCATTGTACCAGAGATTTAGGCTTTTTAACCGATACTTTTTTTTAGAGATAATAGACATATGTCACGTGAACATTCACCAATAGTTTAGGTTTTTTAGCCTATGCAATTTTTTGTGGCATGGTATGATGTTAGACATGGTATCACAAGATAGTTTACTGGGTACATATGTGATGCGCTATAGCGCTAGAGAGGTCCTTATGCATGATGCATGGACGGAAAAGTTGTTGCCGAGGAATATCATGATGTAAGAAATATATGTGGATGAATTGTTGCTCTATTTGGCAAACTAGATAATAGTTCAACTATATGAAGCGCTTTGTAACTTAGTGCCAAAAATAGTATTTCAAAATCTCAAAAATATCCAAAAACATTTCATGTACTATATCTTTCATTTGTGATATAATGTATAACATCCTTTGTAGCTTAAAATTCACGTACATCCTTATTAAAATTCTAATATATGTACAATAAATCTACATTTACAAGTGGAAATAAATAAGATTTTTTTTAACTAAAAAAAGGCTCCGTATAGCCCACAGGCATAATGCCACTATCTATCTTCAAATAGTCTGGTTACATCAAGATGCGTGTATGGTTAAGTCCAGTCAAAATTAATATGCATAACTAATTGGAAGTGAGTGTACAAATCCTATATACTTCTACAGGGCAAAATGGGAGGCACGTTAGTTTAAAACTCTCAAAAGAGAATTAGCAACAAATGATTCCATTGGAAACAAAAATGAACATGTTGCAGGAGGATGCTTTGTGATTATGTATGTTGGAGACTTAGTTTAGGTTGTTGAATCGTGATGCATTGGACTCACCGCTTGAAGAGCAAGCGACCGTTCATTCCATAAATCTCATGTGATTATTTTCAGCCGTTTGATTTAGATCCGACGGTGTATCTATCTTCTTCACCATGTCTTCTTATTCGGAAAAAAAAATAGTTGCATGAGGAATAGCAAATGCGTTTTACAATATACCAGAATAGCTATGGAGAAATTAACTAGATCAGTTTGACAAACTAATAGTAATTTAAGACTCTTCGATTCACATGATTCCAGAAACATGAAAATAGGAAAAATCCACAGTTAAAATGCCATGCTAATTTGAAGCTTGCTGGATTTTGACGATGCTAAATTTGTATGATTTTTTTTGAGGGAAACAACAGGACTCTGCGGCGTATTTTTATTAATTTTGTATGAATTATAGTGTAAAAGAATTAAAAAAAAATTCTCCCTCCATCCCAAAATAAGTGACTCAACTTTGTACTAACTTTGGTGCAAAATTAGTACAAAATTGAGTCAGATATTTTGGTTCGGAGTGAGTAGGATTTAAGCCTGTGGATCAAATGACTTGTATAGGATCCAAAAAAAGAGTTATATGGGAAATTTTCTAAGGATTCAAATCCTAAAAGAACAGCTACACTCCATAAGAAAGTGCAACTCTGCAAGGTGCCCCACCGATGACCGTGGCAAGGGCATCTCCAACACTAACCCGTAAATTTGCTTCGACATCCTTCCATGAACAGGGAGGGTCAGTTCGGGGACACGGATGCGGGAGGCGGTCATCCAACGCTGCCGCATAGATTTCAAGCCGGGTTTTAACCGGACGAAATTCATGTAAACGCGACAGATTTCAACGAAGTCTAAATAGAAAATATCACAAATTATTTATACATAGCATGCAAATAAGTCTAGTACAACAGTAACTCAAATTAAGATTAATCGGATATTCAACAAGGCTTTTTATTGATGATCATGTTGTCACACACATACTGCCCCTTGAGTTTCATCCAACAATGTGCGTGCGTGAATAGTATGCCCTCTGCCATGTGGTACATCACGGCAGCGCGTACGGGCTACATAATGTGTAGAGCAACAATGTGTGAATGAATAATTCAATCAACAAGTTGAGCAAGAAGAAGCAAAACTTACGATCTCCAGCATATCAACCGCGACACAAAACTTGATGACGCTGGTCTAGATGGCATACCATCGATACGATAATAACCTTATATTGCGATCATGGATGATGTGCATGTTGTAGGACGCAATGTGTTTTCGCGTGTGAAACGAATCATGCACTCACTGCCAGAAGGGCCCCCGCTCTGCTCCTGCCTATCAAATCCGTGGATACGGCCAACCACGTATCGCACAACAACTCATCATCCATAATCGAGTGCCCCGCCATCCTTCGTAGTGTTGAAAATGACATGGCATTCGAAAATAAGCTCAATTGCATTTGACCGAACACCTACTAAGCGTGGTGACTGCCATGGACGACACTGACAGAGGGGAGTGTACCTGCCTACGACAGGTTCTGGGTGGACGACGCCGTCGTAAAAGGCAAGCGGACGCGTCGGTGCTGGTTGCGGATGTCCCGGAATGCATGTGTGCCGGCCGGAGAGATACAGTGACGGCGGCGGCGGCGGAGGGTGTGGATGCAAAAACAAAAGGGAGAATGGCTGATTGGAAGAGAATTGGACCCGGAGGGGGATTTAGTGGACAAGGGGTGTCGGGGTTCTATCGTGGCTACTGTCCGGACTCAGAACACGTTCTTACCGCGCGATCTTAATGTATGCAAACGATTTGAAGGTTAACGTTGCAGATGCCCTAAGATGCAAACAAAAACAGGTGGCCTTGGGATTTTTTAGTGGGGCTTTGCTTGGCTGGAGAGGAAGATGGCAAAGCATAGCTTGCACTATATGTCTGGAAAATTGGCGCGGAATGAGACAGCTGAATTAGTCGTTTCGTTACGACCGAAGCTATCACATGCATCCATCTCTAGTCTGCCTTTTCGTCAGTTTATCACAAAATCAAGGCATCTAATTATCCCCTGCGCCCATGCATGCATCTAGCCAAGGATATTACATGCATCACAGCATCGGTGCACATGACTGTTTCTTGATCGACAGGGCTAAAGTAGCTGCGTGCCTACCTAGCTCCGGGAAGAGGAGATTAAACTAGCCAAGGATATTTGGGTGTTTTCCGCGAAACGTCACCAGGGACGCCATGTCCATTCGTCTGCATGCACAGGGAGTGCACACAACAGCACGGCCACACGCTCCTCGTTAACCTTTCTTAGTTGCCCTCGTTCTGCCTCGTCTACCGACAATGATATCGTAGGTTTGCAGCTGTAGGCCCGATGATTGGCAAGCTAGCAGTCCGTCGATGTAAACCAGATCGATCAGGTTGGTGCGCATGTAGTAAAATGTTACGGCACCGGCTTCCTCTGGCCCAACCACTACTGCAGTACCCGTTGGGCTGGAATCGCTATCCCCTACCAGTCATTGAGGAACCCTTGGACGAGTTGGCAGGCTCACGGCTGTTTACAAGTTTGGACCTGCGAGCGGGCTACCATCAAATTCGTATGAGGCCTAAGGATGAGCATAAAACGGCATTCAAGACGCACCATGGTCATTTTGAATTCAAGGTCATGCTCTATGGTGTTACGGTCTACGTTTCAAGGCGGCATGAACATTGTCCTATCGCCACTGCTTCGCAAGGGCGTCCTTGTTTTCATTGACGACATCTTGATACATAGGTAAGACGAGGACTCACATCTCAGCCTACTCCAGCAAGTCTTCCAACTCTTGAAAAAACACAATCCGAAGGTCAAGCTTAGCAAGTGCTCTTTCGCGCAGCCGAAATTGGTCTACTTGGGCCATGAAATCAGTGGGGAAGGTGTCCGCACAGACCACAAGAACATCCTGGCCGTTCAGCAATGGCCGGTGCCCAGCAACATCAAAGAAGTGCGTGGATTCTTAGGCCTGGCGGGGTATTACCGCAAGTTTGTTCAAGGATTCGTGATCATCAGTCGTCCCCTCACAGACTTACTCAAAAAAGGTGTCGTGTTTCGCTGGACAGACCTCGAGGACGGCGCTTTCCGTGCCCTTCAGCAGGCACTGGTTACGGCGCCGGTGCTGGCATTACCCAACTTCACAAAAACCTTCGAGCTGGAAACTGACGCATCGGATCAAGGCATTGGCGCAGTACTTTCCCGGGATAAGCACCCGATCGGGTACTTAAGCCGTGCATTGGGGCCACGCAACCGACTGCTGAGCACGTATGAAAAGGAAGGCTTGGCGATCCTGATGGCAGTTGATCACTGGCGAACATACCTCCAGAATGATGAGTTTATTGTGCATACAGACCAACGGAGCCTCATTCACCTTGAAGATCAGCGCTTGGCTACTCAGTGGCAGCAGAAGATATTGGCTAAACTGTTGGGCCGCGCTACCGCATTGTGTACAAAAAAGGGACAGACAACCGCGCTGCAGACGCCCTTTCGCGCGTACCAAGATCCCCCCCCCCCCAGGGCGATTTGGCAGCTATTACCACTGCAGTACAAGCCTGGCTCGAAGCTGTACAACAGGGATACGAGGGTGACCCCGGGGCTCAACGCCTGCTGACCCGTTTGGCCACACAGCAAGGCAACCTTGATGGGTTCACACTACAGGAGGGCATCATTCGGCAACATGGGCGCATTTGGCTGGGTGACAATGTGGACTTGCAGAAACAAGTACTGGACGCTCTACACACAGGAGCAATTGGGGGCCACTCAGGATTTAATGCAACCTACCGGCGGGTCGACGCCTATTCACCTGGCCTGGGCTGAAGCACCATGTCAAGCTCTTCGTTGAGGCAATGCCAGATATGCAAACAAGCCAAGCCTGAGTGTGTCCGTTACCCCGGCCTCCTGGAGCCACTGTCGGTGCCCAACCAAGCATGGCAAATGATCACGATGGATTTCGTGGAGGGTCTTCCCCGATCATCTGGCTGCAATTCCATCTTATTGGTCATGGACAAATTCTCTCGATATGCCCACTTCATCGCCTTATCTCACCCATTTGTGCCTTCCAAGTGGCGCAAGCGTTTGTGGCTCACATCTACAAGCTACATGGATTGCCCGAGTCCATAGTCTCCGACCGGGATCCCATCTGCACGAGCGCCCTGTGGAAGGAATTGTTCCACCTCACTCATACCAAGCTGCGGATGAGCACGGCGCGCCACCCGCGGACGGACGGACAAACGGAGCGGGTCAATCAATGCCTCGAGACCTTCCTTCGCTGCTTTGTCCATGCGTGCCCTACAAAATGGTATGCCTGGTTGCCCCTTGCTGAATTTTGGTACAATACTTCACCACACTCTGCTCTGGGCACCACTCCCTTCGAGGTTCTCTATGGGCGCGGGCCTCGCCACTTCGGCATCGTCGACCCCGTCGCGTGTGCCTCCCCGGACCTGTCGGATTGCCTGCAAGACCGCGCGCAGATGGAGGCCTTGATCCGCCAGCATCTTCTCTGAGCGCCAGGCCATGAAGGACTCTGCCGACAAGCGTCGATCTGATCGGGTGTTCGCCGTCGACGGCTGGGTTTTCCTCAAGCTTCAACCGTACGTGCAACGCTCCGTGGCTACCCGTGCCAATCAGAAGCTGGCTTTCCGCTACTTCGGGCCGTACAAGGTTCTCCAACGCGTCGGCACGGTCGCGTACAAGCTGCAACTCCGAGACTCCAGCTCGATACACCCCGTCTTCCATGTTTCCCAGCTGCGTCAAGCTCTCCCGCCAACTGAACAAGTCCAAGACCAGCTCCCTGCTACAGCGGCAGCAAGCCCGGTTCCAGAGGAGATCCTGGAACGCCGGACTATGCAGCGCGGCCGCTCGGAAGTGCCCCAGGTTTTGGTGCGCTGGACCGACCAGCCGCCGGAGTTCGTGACATGGGAAGATGCAGAGGAGCTTCGGCAGCATTTTACCCGGGCACCAGCTTGGGGACAAGCTGTGTCTCAAGGAGAGGGGGTGTTACGGCCCCGGCTTCCCCTGGCCCAACCACTACTGCAGCACCCGTTGGGCTGGAACGGGCCCGTCGACAAGTCAGGCCCAACAGTCGGCTGACGGCCAAAGTCTGGGACACCACTCGCTAGGTTAAGTACTCTCTGTTCCCCTCCTGCGTGAGGCGGTGTTGATGTAATTGGCTAGGCGGCGGCTCTCCTCTCCCGGTCCCCTTTCCTTCTTCCTCTAGAACTCCAGATCGAGCAGAATCCTTGTATCCTTGACCCAGTAAGGGAATTCTTGTAGTGGGAGCATAACATAAAACGTAGAGCACCCCAAACTTCGATCATATGCGTGGAACGAAATGCATGTGCCGTATATGTGGTGAACTGCAGGGATCCATGCATGCAATTGCTTGGCAGGGGTATACTTATAGGACTTTTTTCACGAATACGCAAAGCTTACGTATCATTTATTGATAGGTACTCCCTCCGTTCCTAAATATAAATCTTTAGAGTGATTCCACCATGAACCACATACGGATGTATATAGGTGCATTTTAGAGTGTAGATTCACTCATTTTGCTCTGTATGTAGTCTATAGTGAAATCTCTACAAAGACTTATATTTAGGAACGGGGGGAGTAGAGAGAATACAAGCTCGGGCATTACATTATGGGACATACACGATACGACTTAGGAGCAGTTATTGCTGATACAGACGAGGTTTACAAAATACAGCTAAGTTACATTATGGGACATACACGATACGACTTAGGAGCAGTTATTGCTGATACAGACGAGGTTTACAAAATACAGCTAAGTTAAAGTTTGACCATAAGTTAAAGCACCCAAATGTGGGTTATATGTGACAAAATTTATACCTTGAATTTCTATTTGAAAGAAATTGCCAATGGTATATAATTCTGAAGTCACACAATATAAATCATTGATCTAAATCATGGTAAAAGTTGGATTTTAGAAGGCAAGCGCACTTTATTCATTAGGGAGTAGTCCTACTGCCGGAGGCGCCATTAGACAAATCCATGCTAGCTGCACTATGTCCCCCCGAAATCTCACGATTGGGCCTCTCGAAATAGGCTTGCGCCCTGCTTTATAGATAAATCAAAGATCCATACAACCAACATCCATATAATTCAAAAAGACGAAGGATGGGGCAGCAGCACAATAATGCCCAAAGAAAAACATAAGAGAAAAGAAAAACAAGGCCACCTGGTGGCGGTCGACGGGCGAAGCTAAAATGACGAAAGCCGATGTGCTGAAGCCTCGGACTTCGTTTCCAAAAGGGCGTGATAATTATATTCGTGTTGCTTTCAAAGAATTTTGCAATTTGTTACGAGTTGATGATAATTGACGTAGCTTGGTGCGTGTTACAAACAAAAGTGAGCTGGACGTGCAAGTGAGGGTAAGGTAAAAACTGGCATGTACTAGGTGAAACACCAATTACAACTGACAACCCGTTAAGTAAGTTAAATCCTGCAACTTTTAAGTAAGTTTTGAAATAAAAAAGTCAGAGTTCCATTCCACGATCCGTTGGTACGTTTGCACACGTACAAGCAGTAGCTTACATTTTTCGTTGCAAATTAACATGCATGGAGATTTGGTCATCCCTGAAAGAGAGAGATTTGGTCATCATGTGCAATGGCTGTGCATGAGTCCGAGATTTGTTGTCTTGATGAGTTCTCTTATGCTAGTGAAGCAGAAAGTTAATGGCTTATTTAAATGCACTCCATTTGACATTTTTGATTTGGTACGAATTGGTCCAAAATCACGGCTCTAGCAAATGGAGTTCAAAAGCCAGGAT
Source organism: Triticum aestivum (assembly GCF_018294505.1). Lineage (NCBI taxonomy): Eukaryota > Viridiplantae > Streptophyta > Magnoliopsida > Poales > Poaceae > Triticum > Triticum aestivum. The sequence goes on from NC_057801.1 coordinate 677,456,407, forward strand.
CTTGCAAGTACAGTCATATGATATGCATTGTTTACAACATAGTACAGATGGTTGATAAATTAGAGAATAATAGCACCTTCTTCTTTTTCTAAAACGACAGAGCGAGATCATGTAGTCCAAACCAAATAATGTACATAGCAAAAATATCTATTATAGGCGAGCTGGCGCTTCTAGAGATATCTTGATACCGACAAAATAAATATTCATTCATATCTATGCTTGGTATTTTAAACTTGAAACGGTTTTGCTAGCAAATTTTGATCACTGTGCGTAGCGTTAGGATGCAGGGGGGCCGTCGACCGCCCGTCGTTTTCGCGGTAGAATTAAAAATGGACATTTCTTGTTACCATGACCATGATCAGTAATAATATTTCAAAAACACGCTACTAGTCCTATTCTACAATGTAAAGTAAAGCTAGCTCCAAGTAGTAGCAACAAACACACGGCCATCACTACTGACGATTGAGGGCAACTCTCTTCAGCCAATCATATGACGTGAAGGACCAAAAATGCTAAACGTACGGGCACCTACAGGCCCGTACGAGGACATACCAACAAACTAAACACTGCCCCCCCTGATTTTCAGGGGGTGGGGCCTGCTTTGGCAAATAAAATCCAATCACAAACTTCCACGTCACATTATTTTCAAATCAACCTGTAAAAGCCTGTATAATCCTGTACGTGTAGCATTACTGCGTGAAGGACCCATGCATGCATGCATTAGTTAGTCGTTGCCCGTTGGTATTGTCAACGGATCTATTGATGTAACATTGCCACTTCAGTGTCACGGTAAACATTACGCATGCGATCTTCCGGATCAACAGTGGACGCACGAACCGGCGCTCATAGGGATAGAGTGTGCATGTGTGCGTTCATAGGGGTGAGTGTGCATATGTATAAGTTGTACTAAGCTATAAAAACGGATGCATGAGATTTATCCCAACAATGCACTGGTTTGCTCCTTTACTTGCCCTAGACATTGTAGACCTGACTTTATTAATCAAGTAAACATAGTGAATAACATCAGGTCATAAAAGGACACGACTAACAAAGAATTTATGGACTCAAAGTTACACCATAGCATTCTCACTAGACTAGTATGATTTTCAATGTAACTTTGTTTTTTACTGGTCATTCTTCGTTCAGTTGTCTTCCCATTGTACAGCACATTTTCCTTGATAATTATCAGATTTATAAGATGCCCTTTCGGTGTGTCACCATCTCTAACTCTCTCGGTGGCATCTCAATAGTCTACAGTGTGCCCAATACGTAATGAATCATGCATAAGGTTCACTAACCTCGAAGGATTTCGATAGATGCAATAGCATGTCGGCCACAAAAACTTAGACATCTGAATACGTTGTGTCAAGTTCAAGGGCACGCCCAATTCCCACAAGGCAAGTTGCCGCGCCATTGCTTCATCGATGTACCACCGTAAGACAATACCATGGTCAAGAGAAGAAGCATGAGAAACCAAAATGGCAGTAGCCTCCGCCCACCACCACCCACGCAAACATCGCTATGAAGATCATGGTGGGGAGAGGTGGGGGGCATTCTAGTCCACACAACGTTGCATCCACCGTTTAGACGCCGCCACCAAAGAACATGAGTAATATACAAAATGTAATCTACACGTGAAGCAACAATACGAGTTGGTTCCACCCACCTCCCAGGGGTGAGAAGGCTGCCTAAGATAAGGGTGATGTACGTAAATGGTGGTGGGAGATGTTGGCGGCTAGTTCTTTTATTATTATTTTGCACTAGAATTATTCGGTTTTGTAGTTCGTATTTCTTGCACTCACGTGTTACCTTAGGAAATAATCGGACTTTATTGATTAACTAAGATAGTACGTCAGATCAAAGACACCGAAACTCAAGCGACTAACAAATTTTTGTTATCAAACTAAAAGTTACATTAAAGACATTTAAAGTGGTCATCTCCGGCTCCACCTTTTGCGAATGGTGTTCCTCCAAACCTCTGACTGAAAGACGCTGGAGACCAAATATGCACAAGCAGGACTAACCTCGAATGTTTCCAAGAGCTGCTTGATTCGCTCATCCTAATAGGTGAGAACCCAAGACCGTTGGACCCGCTATGGCTAGGTACAAAACCTTTGCTAGGTATGTGGTCTGTGGTGGGGGACACGCCCCTTATAAGGCAGGTTTTTGAACCGTAGATTGATCACTATACCACTTGGGAAGAAGTCTGCGAGGACAAAACAACAAAAATATGAGTACCATTGACAAAACCAAACTTCACATCAGCGACACTACTACCATCGCCAATACATGTTGAATCTTCAGACGACAAAGAATCAGATATATGGTTGTCGATCTTTGGGTCCAATACATCACCAACTTTTCGATATTGATTGTGTTGACCATGATATTCACAACAAGAAGGGATTAGCATCACGAGATGTTTATTCTACGTGACGACGTCTCCACCTTCATAACACTGTTACTAATAACATATAGATCTAACATGGAGGAAAGAAAATATAACATACTCTAGACGTAGATTTGGCGTTTCGTGTTCTGAGACGTAACTGCATTGTAAGCGAGGAGAACCATTACAAGGACAGTAATGGTGGCTTTTTTGAGAAAATACTCCCAAAGGACATCTCATATTCATCTCAGCGAAAACAATAGTAAATCGAAGGACAACAAGATAGAAAAGTAAAAACAAAATAACATAAAAAATCATACTGATCGTATTCTTCCTTTGATTGTTTGTCATCCGCCGAAGCTTGAAAAATCAGCGAACAAGTAGGAAGAGATGCAAACATACCTGCAAATGCCCTTGCCATACAAGGCTTTGAAGACCGTAATAGCCACTCGATGGTAACAGCAAGATCTAGCAGCTGCTATAGGAACATTGGTTGAGGCAACGCAGGATAGCAATCCTTCACCATCAATCCAGAGGGTTGTAGAAACAGGACTCTACTGCAGAACAAAATGAATGAAGAGGTTGAAGTCGCCGCGCGAATAGCCAGTCAACTGGTTCCCTTAATAGACATACCAACTGCCAAGACCCAAACAGAACCAACAGTGCAACACCTACTTTCATAGGCCCTTCGTTGACGCTGAATTGGAAACCATTTTGGTAGGGAGAGGCTGAAGAGAACTTATTTCAAGACAACAAAGAGGATGGGTCCCCACTCTTCTGGACGCTGGCCGGAACCGAGATCGCGGTGTGGAAAAACCCTAGCGACTACGGCTGTTTGTTAACACAAGACGGATGGAGCAATACCCGTGGCTAGATCTTGCTAACGGCTTCGGGGATATTATATTGGGTGTTTTACATTCTTGCCTTAGTTGGTTCCCATCATACGGTTTTACCCCTAGTTTTCGATTGTGCTCAATTTTGTTCCAAAACTGTTAGGTGCTTTTATGAAAATATCCTTTTGTGTCGTTTTCATCTGGTCAGAGGCGTTTGACTATGATTGTGCCAAGTTGTAGATTGTGTTGTCCCTTCATGTCGCTTCAATGACAAAATTGTTGTAGTCTCGGTTTTGAAACATTTTGGAGTAGAGTTGCTTCGAGATTTGCAGCAAGAAAAGGCAGTGTTTCCTACTCTCATTCTACTATTGCGTTAGAGAAATAGCATGCGTTACTCCCTCTTGACAGAATGTTCATCGGTCATAGAGTTCTTCAGTTTAACTATCAAAACATAATAGTTTATAAAAAATATATGTTTCAATCTCATTCGGCGACAAATGTAAAGATATATTTTTTGTACAACATAACACATATATATTTAGCGAATCAACCTGTGGTTGGATGGTTAGAGCGACTGTGGTATCCCCATCCCACCAGGGTTCAAATCCTGGTGCTCACATTTATTCCTGGATTTATTTCAGGATTTCCGGCGATGCGCATTCAGTGGGAGGAGACGTTCCCGTCGACGACGAGGTGCCTACGGTGACTTCGTAAATTTCAAGATGATATGCCGGCTCAGTCTTTCGGAGGTGCTCATAGGGGCAGGGTGTGCGTGTGTGCGTTCATAGGGATGAGTGTATGCGCGTGTATATGAGCGCTTGTGTTTGTACTGATGTTAAAAAAACACACATATATATTTCTAAAAAGGTTCAAATATGTGTCCAACTTATAAACCAGGACAGAGGAAGTAATGACTAATCTATTCGCAAAAAAAAAAGAAGTACTGACTAATCACCAAGCGTTCAGAATTTATTGGTATACACGGTGACCTCTTAGTTCAATCAGCATTCTTCTTGCTGTTGTGCCACCATGCATGCGAAGAGCAGGTACGTGCCGAAGTTGCCGACGCAGAGCATGGCGAAGAAATAGTCCAGGACTCCAGGTGGCCATCGTTGATGTCGTCGGGATCCACCCACGCCGCCCGCCTCTCCACCACAACAAGGAGAAGCGCCGAGCTCGCGTATTTGAACGCCGCTCCGGACGGCGTCCCGCGCCTGGTCGTAGAAGAACTCCATTTGCCCGATGAACGTGAACACCTCGGCGGCGCCCACCTACACTGCGGCACCTCCCAGAAGTACACGTGAACGTCCTCGTGGATACTGCGAGCACCGTGAAGTGCTCCGAAAGCGGCCGGCGGCGAGCAGCTGTGATCGGCGTCTAGCATTTCCAGCACGAGGCGGCGATGACGGGCTTTCCCTTCCATCCAAGCACGAGGCATCCCTTCTCCTCGGCCACCGTGTATCCGCTGCCGCCGGCGTTCTCCTCCAGCCACTCCCGCGCCTTGGCCGCCATCTTGAAGGGCATGGCCTGGAAGCCCGCGCGGCTCATGCGGCGCCGCCACTGGTCCGCGCGCTCGTGCCGCTCCACGCGCGCCGCGCCCTCGCACCCGACCACGTTGCGGATCTCGGCGCCGAAGTGGAACTGCTCCACGCGCGCGCGCCGGGCGTCGTAGCGCGGGAGCGCCGCGTCGAGGGCGTCGAACAGCGCGGCGTAGTAGTGGAGCGCCTCCATGAACCGCCCCAGGAAGAAGGGCCCGTTGTGGCCGGCGTCCTGCTCCACGAGCACGAACGCCTTCGGCGAGAGCTTGCGGATAGTCTGCAGCACCGAGTTGAGCGCGCCGCGGCTCTCCTTCACCACGCAGTGCAGCTCCAGGACGCTGTTGATGGCCACGGCCTCGTCGGCCTCGACGCCAAGGTCGTCCACGTGGAGGCTCTCCAGGGTGCGGTCGACGGCCATGAACTCGAGGGTCATCCCGAGCTCCTCCGCGTACGCCTCGAGCTCGCGCCCGACGGCTCTCATGGTGTCTACGCGGGCGCCGACGCCGGTGACGCGAACGCGCGCCGGCTTGCCGCTGGCCCGTGTGGCGAGGCTGTCGAGCAGGGCGCGCCACTGGTGGCCGCGGTTCAAGCCCATCGTCATGCCGAGGTCCACCACGTGGACGTTGGTCTCTCCCTCGAAGGCTTCCAGGATGGACGTGTTCGCCACGAAGTGCGCGAAGCGCAGGTACGGGCACAGCTCGTACGCCACGGCGAGCGCCTCGCCGCGCGCCCCGTCGAGGCACGACGACCGCGGGACACAGAACGCCATGCTGGCCGGGCCCAACGCCGGCGGGTGCGCCAGGGCCAGCCGGTCCGCCAGGCCCTGCACGAAGCACGACGCGACGCGCTGGAACGCCGTGCCGTGCACGGGCGCGCCAACCTGCAGCTCACGCAGCAGCGCAGCCGCCTGCGCGCGATCGCGGCACGCCACGGCCTCGGCGCAGGCGACAAGCAGCTGCACGAGCCGCATGCCATCAGCTCCGCTGCCGCCACCGCCGGCCCGGACGTCGTCCACGGCGACCAGCGCCTCACCTTGTTCCTCGAACCCGCCACTGCCGACCGGCGATGACGACCGTTCCATGGCCTCCATGGCCTCCACCTTCTGCTTGCACGTCTCAAGGACGTCCCGGAACTGCTTCGTCTTCCTGACGCGCGACGACTCGAGGTCGGCCTGCGCCGGTGGCCAAGACGCCTGGTACGGCGAGCTGAGGTAGTCGACCCTGGTCGCCTTGTGAGCCCGGAGGCCGAGCTCCAGCTCGTCGGCGTCCACGGCTACCTCCTCAATGCCGAAGTAGTAAGGATGGTCGTAGTCTGGTTCCTGGTTAGTGCAAATCGAGGAGGCATCTTGGTGTGATTGCCATGAGGAGGAGGTGGTGAAGGAGCTGGGCAACATCGGCATTTTCGTGAGTGGTGTCTAACGCACTGGGGTTAGTTAATTAGATCTTGTTGCAAGGCAAATGAGCTAATTAACTTGGTAGTGGGTTCAATCAACCACTATATATAGAGCGAGCTTCCTGGGTGACATACATACGACGGCATATGTAGTTGATTAATAAGGGATCTCGTCTGTTCCGCTAATAAACTAAAAATGTCTCTGTCATACAACTCAATCAGGTCTTGCCTAGTCTCTATTTATGTGTTCTTATTTCTGCGAGGGGTGTCCCCCTTCTTCAGAAAATGTGTTTCGGTAACACATCATCGGCCATGAAAATCTTTGTTTCATTATTATTCATTGAGAGAAGCAAGGGTGCACTTGTTGCATTTTCCCTGATTTGTAAGCATATTAACTGCTTCGAGAGTTACTGTTCGGAAACGCCAAGGCACACACCGGCGCCAAGCACACTCGATGGTAACATCGCCTCCAACTAAAAGAATAATCAGCCTTAACCAGACACTTAGCATGTTATAGTATGTTATTTTCTTGTAATTGCTTTCTAAATGTAGTGCTTCCATTTTTTTAATTTATGACAAGAATGGCGAAATAGAGAAAGTGCTATATTATTTAAATACGATGATACCTATCCTAAAGCCTAGTTAATTTTAATAAAAACAGTGTTTAAAAGTCTCAAAATTGTGTGAAAGAATTTACCTGTATATAAAAATGTGATATAAGTACTTTAAAAGTTACATGAATACATATTTTCCTTTTTGGGCCAAATTTTCATTATACCTTGCAAACCAAAAATATTTTATAATAAGAGTTCACAATTTATGCACTCCCTCCATAAACTAATACTCACATGGCATAATAAGAGTATAAGAGTGATTAGTTTACAGAGGGAGTAGAACTTTCTATGCATATGAGCAAAAATGAAAAGGAGGGAATTTTGCCTCATCAATTAATTAAAAAGAAGAGAATTAGCCACTTAATTTACAGAAAAACGAACAGACCACAAGTGGACTACTCACATGGCGTGGAACCCCACAACCGACAGGTGCCCCCCAAACACACTCAACACACAGCAACCCATAATCTGGCCACCACAAAAGCACAAAAGAACCTCCGACAAGAACACTTCGAAAATACACATCGGACACCACCCAAATCACAATGACAACCATACCAAGACGACGCTCCGAGAGATCGAATATCGTCCATCAAGCAACTCTAAACACCTTCCCTATGGCACCACCCCTTTTGCGTTTCCACATCTTCTTGCTTTTGCTAATATTTGTTATCCCCGTCAGGAGGCATGCAATCTCCATGCCCGAATCAGAGCTAGCAACCTCCAAGCTCGCGAGCAAGTCACAAAGCTCTTTCGCAAAGAGATCATCTGGAGAAATTGCTGACACACCTGGCTCGATAGCTCTTTCGCGAAGAGATCATCATGGGGAAAATTTAGAATGGTTTAAAACTATAGGAACTTCTTTAAAAAACAATGTTGCTCGAGAACTAAAATGCCGCTCTTAATCCAAATACTCCTACTTTACTTCAAGGTGTGAGTATTGAATTTCTAGTGTAGTAGTACAAATTAAGATGCACAAACATGTTTTTTTTTTGCACAAACATGTTATGGAAAGTGAATTTTCAAACTTTACACTTATACGTGGAAAAACAAAGGAGGGATGTTCATATTAAATTATCGTGAAACAATTAGCAACGGATCCTTCCATCGGAAAATCATGGAATGTTGTAAGGGGATGCTTTTTCATTGTGTATATGAATGCTTAGCCTCTGTTGTTGAATTTGATGTGTTAAACTCACTGTTCGAAGAGTTGGCGCCATTTCCCACCTGACTTCCACGTGATCTTTCTGCCATTGGATTTAGATCCAATGGTGCACCTATCTTCTTCCTCTAACTCTTCTCCTTCCCGGTAAAACGCTGCCTTCGTAACTTAACCTTGACTCTAGCAGAGTGATAGTGCCACCAGCTTCAGGGTGCGCTCCTGGGCTAATCAGGATCGCATGCAAATCTAAGCCCCAAGGGATAGGGTGCATTATTGATGCAGTAATGGGGTGCACATATAGTTATGGATGAAAAGAGAGTCTCTTGAGGAATAAGTAGTGTGTTCAAAAAAATTAATAACTCACTCTCGGGGTAGAACCAAAGCTCAATGTTAGAAGGATTACAATGCGGCACCTGGAGAACGGGTAGTAACACTAAGAAATAGTGTGTCGCAAGTCTATGGTTCCAAAGCATGAAGTCAAGTACCTCGCGTCATCTCTCTGAGGCGACTCGAGGATTCCCAACCCTAGCGCCGCCACCCTCCTTCCCCACTCCTCCTTCCACTCCGCCGCCGCCTGAGGTGCGCCCCCGGCTCGCGCACGCGTCATCTATGATGGTGGCGGCGGGGATCTGGCTGCTCTGCATCTCGTGGAGGGCCTAGGGCACCGGGGCGGCGGCCCCAGATGGTGTGCCCGGCGTGGATCCTTCGGCAGGTGGCGCCGGTGGGCGCTGGATGGTTGTCCTCTTGGCTGCGTGGGTAGCAAGGGGGCAGCGGACGTGGGTCGCGATGCGGTGGTCTCCTCGCGGACCGCGTCGGCGTCTTGTGGAGAAGGCCCGCCTCATCTTGCCCGATCTGCTCGATCCCCTTCTGATTCCGGTGGCCGGCGTCCGTCTTGGTGCTGTCCTTCGGCTCGGGTGGTTGGGAGTTCGAGGTTGTGAGTTGGAACCGGGGTAACACCTTGGCCAGCGCGGCGGCCACAGCGTAGTCGACGCCTTTGGCGCCGATCCCCTCCTTGGAGGTTTTGGTGAGGTTCCCCTCCTCTTCCTGCCCTCTGCTTAGTGGTGAAAACTTGGTTCCTTGGTTGGGCGGCGACGGCGTTGCGACGTCGTATTCCTTCTTGGACGCGTCGTCCGGGGATAGTAGTGGTGGCGGGTGTGCAGTGGTGGTTCTGGTGGTGGCGGGTGTGCAGTGGTGGTTCTGGTGGTGGCGGCTGGCGGCTTGTGCCGGCCTTGTTCACTTGCGGCTGCTCCAACGGCTTTCGTCCTGCGCCGTGTGTAGGGTGATGGCATTAGCGCCGCTTCGCAGTTGCTGTTGCCTTTGAGCTGTTCTGTCTAGCGCTCTGTATCAGTACATGTCGTGGTGGAGCGGTACTTCATCTCACCCATTGTTGGCGGCGAAGATCGGCGGCATGGCGCTGTGGAGGCGCGACGCCCGATGCGCGGAGATGGACTCGCGCAGGAGGAGGTTGCTGTCTGGCGTCATGGTGACGTCAATGGCGGAGTGTCCTACACAAGGTAGAAGACTCAATATATTCTGAAGACGGACCTGTGGAAGATGGCTGCGACAACACAAGAGTGTGTCTGACCAGATTGTGCCCCAGACCCGGTATGTGGCTCGGCTGGGGCTTCCGGCTTTTGATGTTAGGTTTAGGTGAGTGGTTTGGGTAGTGGCCCAACTAGCATCCCTTCATCATATGGATAAGAGTAGCGGCATATGTTGCCGAGATGGTGGATTCAGGAATATTGTTTGTAATACTTTGTAAGGTCCTCAAGAATAATTAATAAAGTTTTTTTTTCGAAACGGAGGCAAAGATTGCCTCATCTATTAATTAAGCAGAAGAGAATTGCCCAGTTAATTACGGAAAACCGGGAGAAAACCGGAACAACAAGGGCCAAGCCCACACCCAAAGACTGAAACACACAGGGCAAAGCCCACCCTATTCGACGACATGTCGACCTACGGCCAGACAACGCAGCTCCGACTCTGACGGGGAACTCAGAAGAACAAAACCAGGCACGGATGGCGCCACGGAAGACCGCTGAACGGATCACCTGCAGCCAGTCATCGTACACCATAGGGACCTGCCACCGCAGCTTCGACTCCACAGCAACAAACAAACCGAGGCAATACCGTGAACACGCCGGAGAAGAGCTGACTACCGCAATCGTTACCGCGCTGCTGACATCGCTCCCACCATCATCGTTGCCATAGAAGTCTGGTCGCCACAGTGATTCTCTCGGGGCCGCCGCCCCGACATCCACCGCTCCGTCGCGCCCAGCGCAATTGATACGTCTCCAACGTATCTATAATTTTTGATTGCTCCATGCTACTTTATCTACTGTTTTGGGCAATTTTGGGATTTATTATCCATTTTTATATTATTTTTGGACTAACCTATTAACCGGAGGCCCAGCCCAGATTTGTTGTTTTATGCCTATTTCAGTGTTTCGAGGAAAAGGAATATCAGACGGAGTCAAAACGGAACGAAATCAACTGGAGAAGTTATTTTTGGAAGGAAAGCAACCTGATAGACTTGGAGTGCACGTCAGGGGAGTCCCGGGCTGCCCATGAGGGTGGGGGGGCGCGCCCACCCCCCTAGGGCGCGCCCCCCTGCCTCGTGAGCACCCCGGAGGTCCACCGACGTACTCCTTTCACCCATATATACCTACGTACCCTAAAACTTCCAGAACAGAAGATAGATTGGGAGTTCCGCCGCCACAAGCCTCTGTAGCCACCAAAAACCTCTCGGGAGCCCTTCCTGGCACCCTGCCGGAGGGGGATCCCATCACCGGTAGCCATCTTCATCATCCCGGCGCTATCCATGACGAGGAGGGAGTAGTTCACCCTCGGGGCTGAGGGTATGTACCAGTAGCTATGTGTTTGATCTCTCTCTCTCGTGTTCTCTCTCGTGTTCCCTCTATGGCACGATCTTGATGTATCCCGAGCTTTGCTATTGTAGTTGGATCTTATGATGTTTCTCCCCCTCTACTCTCTTGTGATGAATTGAGTTTCCCCTTTGAAGTTATCTTATCGGATTGAGTCTTTTATAAGAACACTTGATGTATGTCTTGGTGATCAACTTGCGGGTTTCGTGACATTGGGAACCTATGCATAGGGGTTGGCACACGTTCTTGACTCTCCGGTAGTAGCTTTGGGGCACTCTTTGAAGTACTTTTATGTTGGTTGGATGAATCTGAGATTGTGTGACGCATATCGTATAATCATACCCACAGATACTTGAGGTGACAATGGAGTATCTAGGTGACATTAGGGTTTTGGTTGATTTGTGTCTTAAGGTGTTATTCTAGTATGAACTATTTTATAGATAGATCTGAAAGAATAACTTTGAGGTGGTTTCGTACCCTACCATAATCTCTACGTTTGTTCTCCGCTATTAGTGGCTTCGGAGTTACTCTTTGTTGCATGTTGAGGGCTTGTTATATGATCTATCTATGTTATTATTGTTGAGAGAACTTGCACTAGTGAAAGTATGAACCCTATGCCTTGTTTCCTAGCATTGTAATACCGTTTACGCTCACTTTTATCGCTCGTTACCTTGCTGTTTTTATTATTTCAGATTACAAAAACCTATAGCTACTATCTATTTTGCACTTGTATCACCGTCTCTTCGCCGAACTAGTGCACCTATACAATTTACCATTGTATTGGGTGTGTTGGGGACACAAGAGACTCTTTGTTATTTGGTTGCAGGGTTGTTTGAGAGAGACCATCTTCATCCTACGCCTCCTACGGATTGATAAACCTTAGATCATCCACTTGAGGGAAATTTGCTAATGTCCTATAAACCTGTGCACTTGCAGGCCCAACAACCTCTACAAGAAGAAGGTTGTGTAGTAGACATCAGCAATCAACCGGCACCGCCTTCTTGGGCCGCCGCCTCGACATACCACTGCTCCCCCAGAGCAGCAACGCCGCACAACCCAGCTGCCCGCAGCCCACGCTGCTCAGGGCAACCGCTCGCAGACCACGAACGTCGCACCATATCTGGGTCCGTCGCCCCGACGTAAAGTCAGATCGTCCCCTCTGGGGCGCATCGATCGAGCCGACACCCCTACCGCCCAAGCGGGACAAGGATGCCACCCAACCAATGTCGAGATAGAGCCCCACCACATAGAGCTACCACTCACATTGTTCCCGAGATCGCCATCTCGGCGCACAATCAGAAACCACCCGGAGCCGCCGCTCCGACGTCCATTGTCCCCGACGACGAAGAGATCCATGCAAACTGCAGTATGTTGACTCTTCAAGGTGATGCCTCAAAGAAGGAAACGACGTAGCCGCCGTCATCGCCCGCTTCGACCATCCGAAGCTAGGGATTTCTCCCGAAGAGTCGTGTAATGGAGCTCCACGGCAACACATTCAAGAAGGGAACGACGCCATGGAGCCGCCGTTGCCGGCACCGACCCAAAGTCAGTGCTGGACTTTCACCCGAAGCTCCTCCACACCTCCGAATCCGAGCAGATCCGAAGCACTGCACAACATACAATCCCCATTGACGACGTCCACCGGCTCCACCTCGTGGTGCAGCTGCCGCCACACCTCTCAACCGCGCCGGAAGCCACAACAACACCTCATGCCGCCAGTGACGTGCCAGCGCACACACCGGGGCTACCACCGGACGGGGATCCGATGGCAGAGCAAAATCCGGCCACCACGACGGCCAAACCGCCGTGCCCCTCAGCCCGGGGCCGCCGCCCCGCCTTCCTTCATGCACCCCAAGCTCCGAGCGAGCGAAGCGGCGATGACCTGGCGCCGCCACCCCGCACGAGGACCCGCCCAGCCGTGCACCAGAGGCGCCCGCCCGCAAAAACCGGATCGAGATCCAGCACGCCGCGCGAACGACGCATCCACCGCTGCGCCGCCCAAGGCGCGCTCCCACCAGCCACCACCGGCGCGCAACAGATCGCGGCCACCACCTCCCGGGGCCGCCGCCCCACGCCGGCGAGCCGCCGCCACCGCGGCGCACGGGCCGGCGGCAGCGGCAGCGAGCGGAGAGGCGGAGGAGGCCGTATGCATCTCCCAGATGCAGAGGCCGGGGGTCATTCTCCTTTTCGAGAAAAAAAAGGTACAATGGTGAGAATTGGTGTGGAAAACTTTACCGTTGGGTGAGCCCCAAAAGAGGATGGATAAGGCGACGGTGGCCCAAACCATTGGGTCTAGGCCGGGAGGAGCGGCAACGTCCTAAACCTGCTGAACGGAGGTCGGTGCAGGTAACCCAAGCTGCCCCTGTACTTGCTGAGACAGCCAGTAGATGATGAGGAGGTGGATTGTGTTCAAACTTTGCGAATACTTTTCCATTGCGATGGAAGTTGTTTGAGTTTTGTAACCCACAAATCTAGCTCTCGCCTCAAACTTTCGGCCGCCACACAACTTTTATCCTAGGTCCGCTCCAAGTGTATCCTTACCCTTGTCTGTTTCAGCTTCATGGACCAGATTCAACTTTGGAAAAGCTGAATCTGAAAAAAAAACAATTATTTCAAATCAGCTCTGATAGTCAGGCCATAAATCTAATGCAGCTCATTTTCAGTGTATTTCCCTGAATCATGCCCCGGTGTACTTCAGTGACAAAGATGATTCTGCGAATCAAGTTTGCCAGTGAACCAAATCGACAACTGGTTCAAGAGAAGTCGAAGCTGAAACAAACAAGGATTCTAAAGGTGTACCTACAGTTTCCTTTTTCTTTCAAGAGCATGCATCAGAGTTGCATGTACTATACCCGCAAAAAAAAAGTTGCATGTACTATATATTTTCTCCTAATATCTGAAATCGCCAACATGAACACAAACGAAATCGTCTGAATTTTGTATAGAAATAAAAAGGAAAAAAAAGTTTAGCACATGGGTTTACACTGCCTTTATTCAGCGAGGCCAACCAAAAAGCGCAAGTGGGCGACGGTAAGGTACAAGAACAGATGGCGGGATCTCATTTGTGCCAGGAAAGTGCCCGGGATATTTAGTCGGGTTTTGCTTGGCTGGAGAGATAAGCTGGCAGAGCATATAGCAAGCAGGATACGATTATAGAATCCTATAGATCGGGTTAATTAGCGCCGGATGCGACAGCTGAATTAGTCGCATCGTTACGAGCAAAGCTCCAATCCATCTTTAACAATCTCTTCTTCTTCTCCCCGAAGCATCTATGATCATCTCGTGCGTGCGCACCGCGGCCGTATACGTACACGTACACCGTGCGAGGCGACTGTTTCGTCGCGCGCTAGCTGCTGGCTCAGGTTGATCCAGGCAGGCCTGGGTGCGTCACCGACAGGGCAAGCTGCCTATAGCTCGTAGTAGAAGACTAAATTAAATACAATCAATTAGGCAAGGACATTTGATGTTTGGAGCCTTTCAACGAAACGTCACAAGGGACGCCATGTTGGCTCGTCAGCTCCGGCACAGCACGATCAGGCGGCGAGGAAACCCCTGCGGGTTCGATGATCGTCGACAGTTAATGCTTTACTTCTCTGCCTCCATCGTGGACAAGAGCAAGCATCCTGTCGATGTAAACGAGAGCTGCTAATATGCCGTACACAAAATGCATGCGTGCATGTCAAGCGATCATACCTGGGAACGAAATGCATGTGTGGCGCGCGTACGTATATGTTGAAGCGGCCGGGCACGTAGTACTACAGGTACACGGTTTTACAGGTGCTGTGGAATGATAATCGCCGGTATTACGTGGGAGGACTGGTGGAGTAGGGCACAAGAGAGCTTTCACCGCAAACATAAAAAAAAAAGTAGGACAATAGAGCTTCCGTGCCGTTTCTTATTGGCCTGGCACATCGTTTCCAAAAGACGGGGCCTGGTAATTCCATTGTGTTGCTTTCAAGGAATTTGGGGAGTTTGGTATAGCATGATGCGACACGCATGGCAGTATGGCACATGCTAAGAGCACGAGTGAGGTACGTGGACGTGCAACCATGGGGTAAAAAATGACATGCACGTCACTGGGTGAAACAAACATCAACACCGGCAGATACATATGGTGGGAAAATGGCAAATCATCAGTGTAAAAGTAAAATTATACAGCCGCGACCCGGTCGACTGCGCATGTACGTACGAGAACGCATGGAGATTTGGTCGTGCTTCCAAGGCACACGCACGCCCGGAGAGGGAAAGGTTTGGTGGTGCATGCATGGCCGTGCGTGTGCATCAGTCCGAGATTTGTTGTTGTCTTGATGAGTTCTCTTATGCTAGTGAAGCACAATTTTCATGGGTTTGTTATAAACTAGTCCGTTTGATTTGGTACGAGAATTGGTCCATTTACGGCTCTATTTATCATCATGTATCACAGTGTACTAGTCTTAAAGTTTTCCGATTCGACTCAGGGTCTCCAAGGAATATGACAAAGCGGCCGAGCTACTTTCGTCCGCATAGTAAGCATCTTTCGAGGTTGTACAAGTAGAAGAAGAAGAAAATCGCATGCTATGTTTGAATGTGATGCGCTTGACGTTCATTAGGTTATGATATGCTTTCCATCAATGCTACGCCCGCGTGTATGGAATAAACTTGGTACGGGGCACCTTTGCTCAGATGGAGCGTTGTATCCATGATGGGGGGAGACATTTTGTGTTGTCAGGAGATGACTCGCCAAAGTGATAAAGCCCCTAATAATCCATAGACCCCGCCAAGCTCTTATCCTTCTTCTATTACCGACTCAACAAATCAGTTGGGGGAGAGGGTCAGTTTGTGCTAGAGGAGGGGGTTAGTTAAAATCACAATAGCTATATGTAAATTGACTGAATTTGCAATTGATATGTTGATTTTGTGGAAGGATGAATAGTTGTGGGAGGAAGAAAGTTGGAGGAAAAACAAAGGGTGGCTGTTGGATCTTAATATAATGGCCTGGAAAATTGCCTTACCTGAAATAAATTTTCTCCCAATTTGCATACAACTGGTCCTATTTAAAATTCAGGTGGGGGGAGGGGGTGCTTACTTGCAATACTATAACCTCTTTTCCGCGACTGTAGTATTACCGATTCAAGACCATACTCATATCATTTCCTCTGTTTCAAAAGAAAATCACTCTGGTCTTTTCCAAATGTAGATGAATGGCTGATAAAGATAGTACCCATTAAGTTACCTTGGTTGGGAGGGAGGAGATAATGGTTTGATCGAAGAGCTTGCGCACATAGCTACTAGGGAGATCTAGCAATAGCCAAGCTCTTCTTGCATGTACCAAGTTGAATAGTCCCATGTTCCAAAACCATAGGCTCCATTCGGACTTTGGTCAGATCAACTTGTGTTCCCCATTTTCCACAACTCACCAATATTATTGTCTCTTCTTTGGTAAGTTAAACACATCCATGACATATGTGGTGCATCACTTGGCGTATGGTGCCTGAGCCACAACTTTCATTAAAACCATTTTGTCACCAGAAGATGAGTTTGCCCTGTCTTTTGCTCAATTTAGCATCAGTTTTTAAAACCTGCCCTTATTTATTATTTCTTGAGTAACAAGTAGCCCATGATATTTATGGAAAAAGTACAGTAATAAAGGCCCAACACCTCTTTATGTCATTTTAAAAAAACTGGGCAACTGTCATCGAACATGATGGAGTACTTAATTACAAGGGTTGATAAGTTGCCACATGGCTTTCTGATATATGTATTCGGGACATCCTTGATGATGGCAGCTTGATCCACATTGGCTCTAGGAAAATGTGTAGTCATCTCTAAAGAGCGTATGTGAAATCTCAGATGCATTTCAGCAAACTTTGTACCAGTTCCAAACTAGTAATCTGAACAACACAATGCACTAAACAAAAAACGACATCATGCTGCTAAAAGGGATAAAAATGGAAACAATGCATCACCTTATTGTAATTTGGATGAATGAATTATTGCAGAAAATTCCAGTTGAACTTCGCTAAGTAGTGCACTCATGTAATACACCACTACTAGGGAAAAGGCTAGTAGCAGCGCGGGTTTTAGGTGTATCAGTAGCGCGGGGTGGGGCGCTACTAATAAGGCGCTACAGCTAACATATAGCAGTAGCGCGTGGTCACCGGCGCTACTGCTACACAAGTGTAGCAGCAGCGCGGTTACTGGGAGCACACTACTGCTAGTAGCTCTAGCGCCCTTTGCAGCAACGCGGTACTACTATAGAGGCGCTGCTGCTAACTTCTATACACTCGCTACTGCTAATTTAACATGTTTTTTGTTATTTTGGGCATATTTGTTTTGTATTTGAACAGGCTTTATAGAAGAATCTTTAGCACATAGAAATTTCATCATGATACACATACAAATGCCTGCGAGACCACGGATATAATCGTAGCATATACATACAAATAGTCTCATCATAATTTTTTTTTTAAACGATCACCGGGGGGGAGAGGATCCCCACCTGAATATATTGCTCAAAAGCTGCCAAAGCCAAGAGTGACCCCTTGAGCTTTGGTTGATCCAGTTTATAAGGGAAACCGGATCAAAAACCTAAACAAGCTGACCCCGTTTATGAGGGAAACCGGGCCGAAAAAACCGTACAGGTAACAAGGTTACAGAAGATGAGAAAAAAATGCCACCCAGGAGAAGGCATGACCTAGCTAGCAGGCAGAAAGACCAACACCACGAGAGACACAAGTAGATGTGGGGTGTTGTCAAAGGATCACAATACCAAGATTCTGCAAACAACCTAACGCACCACACCGGCGTGCGTATCAAGCCCCACGGCACAACAGAGGATCAACCAAAACCAACGAGTGCCAAACTAAACACGAACCTTGACTGGGAGATCCGCCATGAGCGGTCGAAACGATTAGCAGGTTGGGGAGGTATCATTGCTTCGTCATTGAGCAAAGGTGAACCAAGACCACACCAAGAGCCCGAAGCTCGCCGCAGTACAACGGCAACCATGGTAGCGTCTTGAGCAAGCACGGAGGTCGCCCAAAGGGCAGCCGAAGAGAAAAGACATGAAGAAAAACACAGCCAACACAACCAGCACAAAGGGGGACTCAACTTCCATCTTCATCTGACCAAGCAAGGAGAGCCTTGAACGTTGGCCGTCTGGTCGCCACCCAACAACACCCGCAAGGAGAGAGGTGTCGTACGGGAACGAAGTGGTCCGGGGAGGATCACACCCCGCTAACCCGGCTTCGGAAGGAAGAATCGTAACCACACCAAGGGATGGTCGAGCTCACGAGGGGGGAAAACTGGCCGCCCTATGGCGCCAAAGGCACCGCCGCCGAGCCCCAATGAACACCACCAAACAACCACCGTCGACTCCAAGCTAGTCGCACCACCTCCACCACTACCACCGGTGGTCCCTCCGGCTAGCTCCTGCTCCAAAAAATGATGCCCACAAGAGGGGAACGACACAATGCGCCATCATCATCCGATCTGAGAGAGCACAGATCTAAGGTTTCCCTTGGAGCAGGAGATGGTAAGGGAGAGAAGAACATCACCACAGCAGCGCCTTCAAGAAGGCAACGATGCCCGCAGACGCCGCCGCTGCCGGCTCCGACCATAGTCAGAACAGACTTTCGCCTGGCATCGTCTTCCACTCCACCGACCAACCCAGCCGGCCCCACCATCAGCCGCGTGACAGAACCACCGCCACCAGCCACAAGCCGTCTTCCACACACAGCCGTTCCCTCGAGACGAGCTGCCACCATGTCATCGAGCATGAGCCACCCAAACGCCGAGATGCTGGTTGGGCAGGACCAAACCAGCAGGGATGCATATCTGGCGACTCATGGGCTGGACGCACTCCACCGCCGTAACCTCCGGATGGCGAGCACCAGAGCCAGCAGCAGCCGCGCCGCACTCCAGATCCAAACCGACCGCGGCGCAGAGCAGCCACATAGCAGACGAACCATAGCCGCGCCAACCGAGGAGGCAGATATGGCAGCGCGCCGCGCCGGCCGCCAGCCACTTGCCAGACAGCAGCACCGCGTCGCCCACCGCAGCGCCTGAAGGACAACCCCACTACACTGGGCGCCTCGAGCCTCACCGACGGGAGAGACAGACCATCGTCCGCCCTCCCTCGCCACCAGAGACACCACCCATCCACCTTCTCCATGGAGCGGCTCCCCCCACCAACCTCCAGCCACGGCCATGGCAAGCCGAGCCGCCTCCCCTGCTTAGGCCCGGATCCAGACGGGAGGAAGCCCCCACCAGCCTCCCCGAGCTGCTGCAACCGCCTGGACCACCACCAGCACCACTCGTCGCGCCCAAGCCGCCCCGAGCTCGCAGCCTACGCCGGGCACGCACCCAGCCGCCGCATGAGCCTCTGCTGGATCTGGCGTCCCGCGCCGCCCCGTTCGAATCGAGAGGGAGAGAGAGCAGGACCCGCCACCGCCGGCACCGCGCAGGCTTTGCCCGGCGACGCCCTCCGGCGGCGGCGGAGGAGGGGGAGCGAGGTGGGGGAGGCCTGCAACGGCGGGTTGGGGTTCCTCCCGGGTCGCCCGCGGGGGCGCCACGGGAGGGAGAGGGGAAGGGGTTTCCCTTACTTCAACCCTCGTCAGTCTCATCATAATCATCATCCAATACAAAGTGGTCTCTCGTCATCATCTCGAAAATAGCTATACAAGTTCTTGATTACTTGCAAATACATCGCCATCCATCTAAACAATGGTATACGCGAGAAGAGCTATCACTTTGAGTACATGAGTTCGTATCCCTCTCTCGCATTAGCGTGAACCTAAACTAACTACTGCCTGTCGCTCGGAAACCGGAAACCGGCAACACCTGGGCCTGACACTCCGGCCACTCATCGTATATATACTCCTGGCGTAGCACTTCTTCGCCATCGATGATCTATGCACCTGCATCGTCACATGAGTCGATGTTATGCAACATATATAGTTGAGCAACAGAAAGAGACATACTTGACAAAAATAGAAACAACATATCATAAGCATAAATAACAAAGTTCATCGTACCCAAAATGCCCTAACTAGAGTGATCTTCGCTAGTCGAGGAGGAGGACGGTTTAATTACATCACAAATGAAGTTTCACTGTGCATAACTCAAAGTTTTGTCATACAGAAAGTATGGACTAAACAGACACATTGTCATATATCGACAATCACTCCAACATGCCATGCCATCCATCGAGGTCAGGGAGATAGTCCCCGAGCTTAGTTAAGGCTTCATGTCGAGACGCTGAGAGGCTATCCATGTTCGGACGTCTTCCCGCGACATTTGTCCTTCGCCGTAGAACATCCCTGTTTTTCCGACGACCTCTTTCATGATGATTTGGGCAAGTTCGCGCTGGATGTTATAGAACTCAGCTCGAAGTCGATGATCCTCGATATCTCCTATGTCCTTTGCCCATTGCAGAATATGGGCATCGCTAGATCTAGGTGACATGTGAAGGTTCTGGTGATCCCGTCTGTACTCCAGCATGTGGTGTAGGACATAGAATCCATCATTAAGAGAATCGTTTGGTTGCTGGATGGAGCAGAAGTCGGTCTTATGGCTGAAGGCGACCCCGCCGCCCCTTCTCTTCTTGTCCCTAACCTTTCCACCCCTTGCTTGGTAGTAAAACATAGCACTGTCGAAAACATCTTTGATGTGGGTGTAATCCTTTTTGTGAATGTTCTTCGACGAGTCCAAGTAAAGAGCGTGGGAGAATCGGGGGTAGAGGATGATGAGGATGGCGCGCCCGCCGCTGCGCAAAATAAGTACACCTCAGATTAATTAGCCTCCACCGTGCAAATGAATTATTGAAATCGAAGGAAGGATAGCAGCGTGGATGACTTACACGGGATGATAAGGCACGAGAATCGCCTCCTTGTCCTTATTGGCGAGCATGAAACTGACGATGTAATCCCTCGCGTATTCACGCTGCTCTGCACAGACTCCCAAGAAGCTCTCGTGCATGTGGTACGGGTCAGCGACACAGATATGACGTATCTGCTCAACCCCAATGATGTAGTTCATGTGCAAGGCATAAAGGCGGACAAACGTAAAATCCAGCTTCTTCACGTGAAACATGTCGAATATGTAATCGAATCGGAGGAAGAACTTATCCGCAGGGAAGCTGTCGACGTACGACATTTGCCGCGGAACGTTAACCACGTAGAGTGGGTATCCTGGATCTTTCGAGGCGATGAGGCATTTCTCTACCCGCAGCACATCGTCATGAAGTCTCCTTAGATCGCCGAATCTAGCCCGTAGCGCTGTTACAGGTAGGATTGGTTGACCGGGGATATGCCATTTATCCGCATCAGGGATATCTATACGGTCCTGAAGCCAAGGCTGCTGAGGCAGCTGGATCATAGAATCAGCTTTTTTGCCTTTCCTCGCTCTCTTCCTAGACTTCTTTACTACCGGAAGGTCGTCAATAATACGTTGAGACGGTAATTCAGGCACCGACTCATGACGCTCAAACCCTGAGGAGGCGCCAGTATAGACATACTGTTCAGCGCCATCGTCATCCTCATCCTCATCCATGGTGACGTCATCAGTGACTAATGGAGCCTCCTCCTTACCCCGTCCGCTATCACCCAACCCGACACCCGACGCTAATTGGGTAGGTGGGGCGTTGATGTTCATACCTTGCTGAGGCTACGTGCTCGTGGGTGTGCTCCCGGCCGCCTCCAGATGAAGCAGCCTCTTTGGCAACAACAGGACCCACCCGTTGCAACAATCACCAAGCCGCCGCGGTGTCTCCTCGTCATCCACCAGTAGTGTTGGAGGAGGCAAATTCTCGTGGCCCGGTTCGACACTGGCCATGGAAACCTTGAAGACGTTCGGGGGGATCGACCGGCTGTGGAACAATGGTTCCTTCGGCTTCATTATCGTTGCCTTCCCCACGGCCACCTTCTGGTCGCCGATGGTGTACAATATGGTGCACGGGGTTTCGTCGGCCTGCAAAGAAAAGTCTGCGACGTGAGACATCTGAAAGGCAACGAAAACGGGAGATTATACATTTATATTGAAGGGGGCCGGTGTGACAGATACCGTGAGGGCGTCGAGCTCAGCCAAAGACGAAGCACCGCCGAGCACGTCCGATGCGGGAGTCGGTGCGGGAGCAGGTGCGGTAGCCGGTGCGGGAGCAGGTGCGGGAGCAGGTGCGGGAGCAGGTGCTCCCAAGAAGTCAGCAAGGGGAAAGTCCTCTGCATTTTTTTCTGGATTTTTCCTTGTCCAAGTGATAACGCCCGTCACCAAGGAAGTAGACAAATCTGCAACCGCCTGTTTTGCGGCAGCTACCGCTGTTGCGACTGTCTGAGATGTTTTTTCTCAACCGCAATCTCAACCTTCTTGTCGATGTTTTCTTCAGTTAACCTCCGTATTTCCTTTCTCTCCTCCGTGGTCTCACGGTAGTACTTCTTCCACGTGGCGCCGTCTCCGACACCGTACACGCGTCCATACGACGGTCGAATATCCACCGGTTGTCATTTCAATATGTTCAACGCCCGGTTGAATGGAGTGTCCCACTTGGGCCTCGCCAATGCCTCAGACGGCGAGTCGCTTTCGGCCGCAATCCGGTGCTGCTCTCTCTGCAAAAGGCACAAGGATCGTTTACAAATATGACTAACGTGTGCAGTCAAATTGATCAAAAACTAAAATTACCAGCAGTCTCATGAACTCCGTAATGACCGGTGTTGTCTCGTAAACCTTCTTCATTGGGTCCCAACGGTGTCGAGCCCTCGGGACGTCACGCTCCTGCGGGACGGTGAAATCCGCCAAGGGGTCTGGGATGCCCAGACTCGTGGCTTCCGCGTCCTCCTTGGCCCATTTGGACCTCTTTCTGTCGTAACCACGGCTTCCGAGGTGGTGGCTCCTAATGTTCCTCTTTTGAAGCCCCTTCATGTACTTAGACTTTTTTTTGGCAGCTTCGGCCTCGCAAGCCTCCTTGAATATTTGAAACTGCTCTTCCGTGATTGTCGGATTATCCTTTACAATCTCGGAGTAGGGTTCCCCGTCGTTAATCTTTGCTTTCACTCGATTTTTCCAGGCGGCCAACGCATCGCTAAACTTGGTCATGGTGTGTTTGTTTATCTTCTTCATTGTCGGGTCCTCGTCTGGATCTTCATAATCCTTCTCATTCCGGCCCGGGAACAAGAATATCTGGTGAAACTTTTTTAGGAGGGAGCTTCTCATATTTTCTATCTTCTGTAGTTTCTCATCATTGATGGTGGCGGTTGTCCGTACGATGCAGCCTATTTGATAGCCGTAGCACGCGCGCGCTTCCTCGGGCGCCTTTGGCTCAAAATTGCCGCCGTCCACCTCCCTGACCAGCAGTCTAGTAGTCCTGAGTTTGTTAGGAACCCGTTGCCTCTTTGCTTTCGGTTCTACACCGGCTCCGCTCCCCGAGGTAGCACCGGTCTCAGCGCCGATCTCGATGCCGGTCTAATCTCAGCGCCGGTCTCAGTCTCAGCACCGGTCTGCGTGTCGGTCTCAGTCCCAGATGCCACCGATGGGCCCAGCAACAACATCGGTTGATCGTCGGTAAGGCTAAAATATTCGTCTGCCGCCAGGTAGACGTCGTCGCAATCACCAGAACCCTGTCCTTCATCATTGCTAGCCATGTTTCCTATGATTAAATCTAATCAATTAATTCTAGACCTAATAAAATGAATAATGACATAAAAAAGGACTATTCTTTTGCAGGAATGTTGACTCCTTCCTGGTGCGGCAAATCCCGGGCACTCGATATGTCCTAGTTTGTAGCACAAGTCATGCAGAAATTCACGGAAAATTTCGGCATGACCTTTGCTAAAAAGTGGACAAATCGAGAACCTGAAATTTGCCGGAACAGAAATGAATCAACATTCCGGCAAAACATAGGCCACTCAGCATCATTCCCTGGAAACAACAAAGCCACTTGGGCACAATCGAACAACTTCAATGAAAAGATATAACATGAGCAAACACTATTGAGGAATTTGCATATAACATGGCCACTTCAATGAAAAGATATAATCAACAATAATGGAATATGCAAATGAACATCAATGACATATAGCTACTGTTCTGTTTGACCAAGTTTTTGAAAAGAAAAACAATTCTGTTTTTTGTTTATAGCTAAATGCCATAGCTACTGTTTTTTATTTATAGCTAAATACTTTTGTTTTTTGTCTAAAGCTAAAAGTCTAGGAACTACATTTTCTCTAACTCTTTTGACCTCACCAGAATTTCCACAGCAAGACCTTAATACCTACACCCAATTTCTTCAAAAATATTCAGGTCCATAGTCCAAATAATTCAAATTTCATTTGAATGAAATTTGGAACAAATTCTGGTCCGTAGTCAAAATATTTTTTTATAACTAAGTGTTTTTTGTTTATATGCTCTGTTAATTTAAATCTAAATGCTACTATTATTTATATACCCTTTATTAGTTTAAAGCTAAATGGAATTACTGTTTAGGAATTTTCATAAAAATTGCCCTAGCTAATTTCCTAAAAAAATTGCAAATCATTTTTCCTAAATGCTATAAAATGCCTACTGCCCTAAAAAAATCTAGGGTTCATATGAACACCTAGGGTTCATATGAACATCAACACAGTATCAACACATATATATAATTGCCCTAACAGAGAGAAATATGAGGGTAGGGACAGGAGAGGCATAGCCTTACGGTCGGCGGCGAGGGCAGGCTCTGGCTCGGGCAGCGGCGTTGAGGTCGAGGGCGGCGGCGGCGAGCTCAAGGGAGGCGACAGTGAGGTCGACGACGGCCTCAGGCGGCGGCTGTGAGGTCGAGGGGGCGGCCTCGGGCGGCGACGGTGTGGTCGAAGACGGCGGGCGGCGGCGGTGTGGTCGAAGGCGGCCTCGGGCGGTGGCGGTGTGGTCGAAGGCGTGCGGCAGGGCAACGGCGGCGATGGAGCAGTTGGGGGACAGGGAGGAGTAGAGACGGGGAGAAAAGGACTTAGCGAAATTTTGAGCCAGGGCCGCCGGGATTTGAGTCAAACTCGTAGCAGTGCGTTTTGATGAAACGCGCTATAGCTAAGATAGCTATAGCGTGTTCCAGAGAAACGCGCTGCAGTTAACCCATTCTGTTTTCTTTCTCTTTTTCTTTTGTTTTCTTGACATTTTCTTTTTTTATTTCTCCTTTTTCTATTTCTTTCATTTTCATTTACTTTTCTATTTATTTTTCTATTTATTTTCTTTTACATAGCAGTAGCGCTGTAAAGAAGAAACGCGCTGCTACAATGTTTTTAGCAGTAGCGTGCTTCTGGGAGAAGCGCTGCTACTATTCCTAGCCTACCGGCACCAGTGAGAGAATTTTAGTAGTAGCGCTTTTCTGTGGAGACGCGCTACTGCTAAAATAATGATTGTAGCGTGGTTTTGCAACAAGCGCTACTACTAAGTAGCGCTAGCGCCGAGTTTTGACCAACACTACTGCTATACCTCTGTGTATAGCGTTTTCCCTAGTAGTGCACCCCATAATTCAAAAATCCACTTCGATGTGAAACTCGGGTTGAGAAATACATTGTCAAGAAAAATCTAGTCCACGGGATCATAGACTTTAGACAAATGAAGCTTGTACTTTAAGCACATTGAGTTGTATTGAGGTTTCTTTTTGTAGTGAATATGATGGATAAAATTGAATGCAAATGAGCATCCTTTCAGAAGACATCTTCCCCGGTATAACAACATCGATTCTTAAACATGAAATCCGTCAACATCACTCGGAGTGGGTTGACGCGTAATTAGTTATATATGACGCACATTGTTTTACCATGTAGAGAGCGATCGATCGACGTAACATTATTTTCCTCCATGGTTTTTATTGAACTAAAGAACAAGATTATCTTGAGCAAACCAAACACATCTTGTGCACACAAAAAATTGTCTATGTGAGGCTCTAAAATAATATCTATGCAAGGCGAGTTGTCATTTTTATATACAATGTCTTCATATTGGCAAGAATTACATATGTAAACTTGTATATTTTGTATAAAAAAGTCTGCTATTTTGGTCACCATGTTTAGAGTTTAGGAGGCAAGACGAAATCGACCCGGTCGCTTTCGGGATATAATTAAAACTGAAATTCTTGCTACCATGACTATATGTAATTCATAAACACGTAACTGATCCTTCTCTAGGGTAAATAAACTAAGGCTAGTAGCAACAATCACAGTGCCGTCACTAGTGACGCTCGAAGATTAACTATACAACCAATCGTATGCCTCGAAAAGGACCCAACCTTGCATGCATTTGTTAGTTAATAGTTATCCGTTGGTACCACCGAGGTAAGCAGTTTATTTTTATGGAATCCATCTGACCTTTAACATTCCATTGCAGTGTCACGGTAAGCACGGCTCTTGGATCACAATTGGACGCATAGGACGGTAGCAATTCGATGCAATATTTCCCTTTTGGCACTTAAACTTATTGAGGCCATTTCAGTGCACCATTTACTTGTACCCCCTCTTGTATGTTTGCTGGGTCTATCGATCTTACATTTTTTTTCTCCTTATTTGTTATTCTCACTTTTATTCCTCTCGGTCAACTGATTAAATTTTGAGGTATATTAAATCGCCAATGGTTAAAAGAAAGTTGGTCAATGCATGTAAATGTTTCTAATCATTTAGTGCCCATGCATGCATGACTGCGATTTTTGACGATACAAGCGCACTAATTGGGTAGTTATGAAAACTGCGAAATTTGCTCAACCAATTGTGATCTATCTTGGTTGCTGAGATTTTTTCTGGATAGGCCTAACAAACCAGAAAGGAGGAAGCAGTACCAAAATCATATCCTTCACTTACTTGATCTAGGACTTGAATTTAAGAAGATCCGACAATCATGTGTCTCAAGGGATTTTATTGTAATTCTTAGTTTAAAAATCCAACTTGAATCTCCAGGTTTTTTTAAAGCACATGCATTTATTGTAAAATTAAGAATTACAATCAACTCCCTCAGAAACAGCTTCTCGACTGTAATATTTTTTGGAAGACAAAATTCTTCCAAGGCTTCAATAAAGAATCCACAATTGGATCAGAGCGCTGACCACTCAAACACTTGCATAGACTTGATTACTGATAGAGCTCGAGAGAACCCCTCGAATCACTAACCTATAAAGATTGAAAGTCGTCGGAGATGAACATACTTGGGCTAGGGATAATCCCCTAGAAGTGCATGTTGTCGACACAAGAACTTTGTCATATTGCTGAAGAAAGATTCTAATTCACAAAAAATCAAACAAAAAGGCATCAAGACATATTGTTGAAAACTCAACAAATCCAAAAGATCGATTCTACGAGGACACAAACATAAATTCCACACAATAGCAGTTGCACCAACACATACAGGGAGAACGTAGCTCTGCCTCCTTACGTAGCCTTGCCCAGTAGAGCATCGTCGCGCCAGGGGAAGAAACATATGACCGCATGTAGACTGTCGTTGAGACCACACAAATCATCGCCAAAAGACTTAAAACTGACGTAACGAGCCTAGCAATTCACTGGTAATAAAGAGGTTCTCGAACCGAGACCCCCAAGACGTCCACATATGTTCGGGCTGTCTGCAAACACCCAAACCCATCCCATATGTAGGGAGAAAATGGGGATATCCAGACAGCCCGTCATGTCGGACCCAGCCCACCCCGACCACTTTCTCTCTTTTGTTTTTCTTTATCTTCTCTCTATTTCCATCCCCACCAATCATATATGCATTTTCCAGACAATTTAGGGATAAACAGGGGTAAACTTTGTGTGCGTGGACAAATGAGGTTTTCGCGGCATGTCCGTGGGCACAACCTTGAGGTAGACAGACATATTGGGGGTCAAAATGGCCAATCAAAGTAAACATGCTCTAAAAACTGCTACAAACGAAATAAGAGAAACATTTTCTCTTCCGTCTCAGCTTTTTCACATATATAAGCATCTGCCGAGATGAACCAACAGCATGATGTGCTGTTTTGTGACAGAAGAAGTGAAGGTTGCTAACCATGTATGGCATGTGGTAAAAAGATGCCATCTTTTTTCTCTCTTTTTCGAGCGAAATACCATCGGACTTTATTAATCACTGATTGATGTGTTTACATAGCTTGAAGGCTTCAGAAAGCCAAACACGACGACCTGACCCAAGAGCAAGCGAATTCCTGGCAGTATTATGGGCATCCCATGACAGTTTTCATGTCAATGATCTCTCTAATAATCATAGCAGTCCTCCCATCTTTTTTCTTTTCAAAAATATAATACAGCTCCTATCTTAATTTTAGAAGAATACAGATCCTATCTGTATGCTTTTTTAGGGGGATATTATTTTTTTTGAGAAATTTTAGGGGTATATATGTTTATGTTCAACTGATCTGTTTGCAGCCCGCGTGCTGCGTCCAGTGCAGGCCGGGTGTGTTTGTCCATCGTTTAGACCACCAGGGCCTACCCAGCCCATCGATTACTGCAAGCGAGGTGGACCGGCCCAGTTTGGTTGTACGGGTTGTGGTTTGTTCGCTGCAGTTTTTTTCTTTTCATTTCTGTTTGCTTTTTTTTGTTTTCCTTTCCGGTTCTTTATATGGTTTTTTTTAGATTTTCTTGCTTTGTTATGTTTTTTTTGCTATTTTTATTTTTAAATACACGCTGAACAATTTTTTAATACACAGTGAACAATTCCTTAATATATGATGACCTTTTTTCGAATACACAGTGAACAATTCCTTAATATATGATGACCTTTTTTCGAATACACATTAAATACTTTTGTAATATATGATGAAAATTTTCATAAAACGCACCCAAAAAAAATTGAATATACTTTGAACATTTTTTAATACACACTGAATATTTTTTCATATATATTGAACTGTTTTAATATACAATGAACATAGTTTTCAGTACACACTGAATATTTTTAAACTCGCACTGATTTTTAAAAAGGGTTTAAAACATCAAGATTCGCAAAAAAAATCAGAGAAAAACCGATTAAAAGATTAATAAAGAGTAAAAAGCATGCTCGCGCCAGAGTTGGCCGGCCAGTTCCCCTTGCTTTTAGGCATTACTGCCGCGCCTACCCGACTCCTGCGGGCGTCCAACAGGAGTCGGTGCTGAAACCTGAATTTTCCAGACTGCTGACGAACTTTTTCTAGATCAACGATTCTGAATCTTCTATGAGCAGAGTTCCTTCAAGATTTGCCGCAACACAGGTAGCTTTCCCAATTACAAGTTTATTGCATCAAAGAAGTACCCTAGCACATACGGCACAGTGATCGCCAGGTTTAGTCAGCGGTCTTCTTGTAGGTATACCACCGTGCGACGAGCAGGTACGCACCGAAGTTGCCGGTGCAGAGCATGGCGAGCAGCCAGAAGAAGTAGTCAAGGTGTCCGTCGTTGATGTCGTCGGGGATCCACCCGGGCCGCCCGCCCCTCGTCGTCACGCGCACCACGACGGCCACGAGCGCCGAGCTCGCGTAGTTGCCCAGCGCAAACGCCGCGCTGGAGAGCCCCGAGCAGACGCTCCGCATGGCGTCTGGCGCCTGGTCATAGAAGAACTCCATCTGCCCGATAAACGTGAACACCTCCGCCGCGCCTACCACCACGTACTGCGGCACCTGCCAGAATATCGACATCGGCACGTACTCTGCGCCGTCCGCGCCGGTGTAGGTGCCGTGAAGCGCGACGACGCGCCGTCGTGCGACTTCGAGTGTGCCGGCGGCGAGCATGGCGAGCGTGAGGATGACGAAGCCCACGCCCATGCGCACCAGCTGCGTGAACCCGCGGCGGTGGCCCGTGAGGCGGCGCACGAGCGGGACGACGGCGCGATCGTAGAGCGGCACCCAGAGCATGACGCTGAGTGTGTCGAAGACGGTGAGCACGGCGGCGGGCACACGAAAACGGCCGGCGCGCGGGTCCAGCGTGTCCCCTTGAAGGATGAAGGTGGTGGTGATCTGCGTGTAGGCGGCCGCAAAGATGATGCCGCACGCCCACACCGGCAGCAGCCGCAACACACACTTGGTCTCCTCCACCTGAGTCACCGTGCACAGCCACCACGGGCTCGCTGGCCGCACCCTGTCGCCCGCCGTCTCCACCGCCGCCTTGTCCAAGAACCTGAATAATGGATAACAACCGACCAGTGCAACCGATTAAATTTTTTATTAGCTGGCATGTAGCATTGTA
The DNA here is from genome assembly GCF_018294505.1 of Triticum aestivum. Classification (NCBI taxonomy): domain Eukaryota; kingdom Viridiplantae; phylum Streptophyta; class Magnoliopsida; order Poales; family Poaceae; genus Triticum; species Triticum aestivum. The sequence continues at coordinate 677,486,362 of NC_057801.1, forward strand.
AAATTCCGCTCGCCGCTTCGATCGTGTAATACTTTTTTTTTATCAGTTTTGCTAAAGCATATCTAGATGTGTTATTGCTCGCGGCATGCATTCAATTTTTTTTTCCAGTTTGATTCAGTTCGGTTTATAAATTTTTATACTTTGGTTTTTACGGGGAGACATACGGTTTTGGTAATAACCATTTACTTTCGGTTTGGTTCAGTAATAATCAAATTAACCAAAGTTGACGTGGATTTTTGAGTCAACTCATAACTTTTTCACGTGTAAATAGATCATGCATATCATAATGAGTAGAAAAAAAATTAAAAAAGGATAAAGAAGGAACAATGGATCGCGTAAATCGAAGCACTAAATGGGCTAGAAAGTATTGTACTATAGCAGCCCATTACGCTTTTGAACCCAAAAAACCTCAATTTTTGGTTAACCTAATGGTTTTCCATTGCTAACCAAAAAACCGGAATGCAAATGGTTTTCATAATTTAAAACTACAACTGAAACTGAACCCAAAACCTAAAAAAACTGACATGTTGGTTCGGTTTGGCTTTTTTGGTTTTGTTTTGGTTTTCGGTTGGGTTTTGCACACCCTGAGCTATTGCACATCTAATTCCTACTCCCTCCATTCTAATACGCGGGTCCCCCGGCCCGTCGGTGCCCTGCATATAGCGAGAGCGGTTGGTGGGGAGGACATTTCAGTCCGTGCCCCCCCCGGGTCCGTAAAACCGTTTTTCGCGAACAACAAATGCGTTTTGTGGGCCGGCGGGATGCGGGGTCTGCTAGAGATGCTCTAAGTCCTAGACTTTGTGATCGCATTTTTCTGGATTCAGGCTTTCGAAGGATATGAGTTGAAGGAGACGTCCCCATGGACTACAACGTCTGTGGTGATTTTATCAATCTCAAGATGATGTGCTGGCTCATTTTCTTGGAGATGCTCATAGAGGTAGGGTGTGCATGCACACTGGCGGAGCTAAACCAGGAAGATTGGGGGGGGGGGGGGCAAAGAGAAAAGATAGTGGAAAACATCTCTATTTTTCCAATCTAAATCTCTCTGTAAAACAATCTTCACTAAATTTGCAAAGGAGGGGGGGCACGGCACCTGCAGGGGTGCATATAGCTCCGCGAGTGTCCGTACTTGCATTCATAGTTGAGTGTATGTGTGTATGTATGAGCATCTGCGTTTGTACTGTGTTAGAAAAAAAATCTAAAAAATACTTATTCTTAGGCCTTGAGTTAATTTCGCAAGCAGCGGCTGTCACCGGAAGTAAGACTTGGAGGATTTTTGTCTCGAGCCCGGAATTTTGAAAATAAATCTAAGATAAGTAATTTGGGATGGGGAAGTAGTACTCTTAGCCCATGGGTTAGAATAGTTTATTTATTCACTAAGTGCTTCCCTCTCAGTAATTAGGCTAGTTTGGACCCCACATGTGGTTAACTCTCTTTTACGACCAGATAATTTGGTTGGAGACACAAAGTGAAAATTTTACCGGTACCTACCAGGCGCTACCGCGCTAGATAATTACCCTGCGCCACCACACACCATACTCTATACCACATGTAGAGTAGCATTTTTTTTGCGAGATAAAACATGTAGAGTAGCATTGTTTTCTCACGTTTATTAAATATTGGTATTTCAACATCCGGACCCACCACATGATATCATCCACATCCATGCAATGAAGGAATGTGACATGCGAAAATCCATCTCTGTCCTCTCTCTCTTCTCTCACACAGTAGGTCCACACTTCTATTCCTCATAATTTACTAATATAAATCATTCATATCTTTTAAACCATAATTTAATTTTTCAAACTTTGTAGTATATTTGAACTCATGGCGCCAAGACTTTAAAACAAGACCAATCTTAGATACATTTCATACATGTTTAAATTTGGCCGTTTCAACCGACTTATTCAACAACATTTGAAAACATTTTTGTCACTTGAAAATCCATATTTAAGTTCTTTCGAAAAACATATTTGAATTATTTCACACAATTATTTCGCAAGTAGATTCAAACACTATTTCACTCAGTTCAAGAATGATTTCTAAAAATGATTTCAATCATAATTTCAAAAGACCAATTCAATTTTTTTTTTCAAAAACTGCTTCCAATTATTGTAGACCTATTTCAATTATTTGAAAGCTTTCATTTTGATTATTTCAAAACATACATTTAATTATATTAGGAAACCTATTTCAATAACATGAAAAAGGTGATTTCAATTATCGAGTTCATCCATTTCAGTTATTTCAGAACATATTCCATAGTTTAAAAATTTGAGTTCATCCATTTAAATTATTTAAAAACATATTTCAGAAATTATAACACTATTTTGCAAATATGGAGTTATGAAATCTGTAACTTTACTCACTTGAACCTGAAATGAACACAAAAAATGCATTTTGCTTCCACAAATCCACCAATATCACTTTCAGTTTACATATTTCACATTGTTATTTCAATTTCAGAAAAAATATTTGACATTTCACCAATATCACTTTCAGTTTAGATATTCACACATCACAAAAATCTGATTTCAATTCTTTCAAAAACTTATTCACAAACTGGTTTCAATTATTTGAAAACATCCACTTCAATTATTTCAAACCATACATTACAGTTATTTGAAAAAAAATCAATAAGATTAATTTAAAAAAAAATCGCAATTATTCAGTTCATCCATTTCAATTATTTCAGAACATATTTCACTTTTTCAAAAAAAAAAGATTTCACTTATTCCAGGTAAGACTCCACCACTTAAAAAAGAATGAGTTCATCCCGTTCAGTAGTTTCATAACATATTTCACTTTTCCAAACTTACAAAAAAAATCGCTCTTCTGAAACAAATCAATTTCACTAAAACCTTCACTCCTTTTCGAATACAGATGTTTCGCTCATTTCAAAAAAATAATTTCACTAATATTAAAAATCGATTTCACTCATTGGTCCTATTCTAAGCAGTTCCCCACGCTAGAATAAATTTAGTGAAATATGTGGATTGAAATGTTGCAATTTGAACATGTTTGAATTGTATCCAAATTGATCTTATTTGAAATGTCTTGACGGTAGGAGTTCAAATATACAAAAAGTTTAAAAAATGTAACTGCAACTTAAAATATATGAATGTTTGAATTAGCAAAGATGAAATAATGTCTTTGCGGGTTGTATACTAGCACCGATTCTAGCATTTTTTTCCTCGGCATGAGCATGCTACAATGACTTACGATGAGGTTCGTTGCTCTTAGATTTTGTGGCGTCAAGTTTTGATCGACATTGACCATGCCCTACTAGCACCCTGTAAATCTACTTTTGTGTCAATTGCTATTCTTTAATTATCAACATTTGTTTGGGTCCAAATCAATTATGTGGTCGGCGCAAACGAGGTAGTAAAGGGACGGAGACATGAAAGGGGTGGTGGCTTGGATTGGGAGGGGGCGCAGAGTTGTCCGCGTGGCAAAATGGCGATTAGGCCCCTGGCGGTGGGCCTGTTGACAACGACGGGTGAAGGGGGTCGACGGCAATGAGGGAAGGAAAGTGATTGAAACCAGAAAACAAAAACATCACCTAAAAGAATAGTCAGTCTTTTTTCCGTTGAAGCAACTTCCTTGGACTTGTGCTGCATTATTGTGGTTATCGATTCAACAAAAGATATGAGTGTGATGATTCGGTATGTGAACAGTAAAGTTGAATAATATACTTGCAGTGGCAATTAATGTGGATCGAAGGAAGAAGTAAAAAAGATCTGATATTTTTTGGCATGAAAGATACTTAAACGGGTGACGTGCGTGCTAAAATTCATGGTGTTTGGACATTCGAAGAGGTCAGGGCACACTCATGCAGGAGCGTGACGTTGGTCGGGGTCGTGGCAGTGGGGAGCATCTTGTGAATTCACAAGAATAAAAAAAAAGTGTGGCTAACTCTCATCTAGGAGATTCATATGAATTTCTATTGTTTTATTTCACTAATCAAATGATGTAACAGTTAGATGATACTACTTTGGTGATTCTCATCAGCAAATCTGCACAAACAAGATGCTCAGATTTACTATGGGTTGAATTTTAACAAAAGATAATGTTGGGCGGCTACTGTGAAGAGTGGATGACACCGAGATTAGGTTTGGTCCAGGTTGGCTGATTAGCTTGCTCAATCAGTCACACAGCATGTCTCAATCATAGACAAAATAAATTGAACGCTCCTTTCTCGAAAAACTGCACATGATGGAGACGATGCAAGTGGAAGGCGGCCAGGGCACGGGCACTGACCTGAACTCGTCAGTGTGCGCGAGGCGGCGGCTCCCCTGAATCGCTGACATGCCGTCGCCACCGTCACACTCGTGCAGCAGCGTGGCGTCGGTCGGGATCTCCACGTCGCACTTCCTGGCGGCGGCGACCACAACCTGCGCGATCCTGGTGAGCGGGCTGCCGCCGGGGGGCTGGTGGCGGCGGTACGCGCCAGTGCCGGTGAGGAACAGGGCGACGGCGAGCACGCTGAGCAGCGCCGGGATGCCGTAGCCGAGCCGCCAGCCGTGGGCGGACTGCACCCACACCAGGACGGTGCCGCCCACGAGTGAGCCCACGACGATGGACAGGTAGAACCAGTTGAAGAAGGAGCTCTGCCGCCCGCGCTCCTCCTCGTCGGACTCGGCGTCGAACTGGTCGGCCCCGAACGACGACAGGACCGGCTGCAGCGCGCCGCCCAGCGCCACCAGGTACAGTCCCGCGTAGAACACCGCGCTCTCCAGCGCCGCAGACGCGCTCGCCGCCACGACGCCGTACCCCGCGACGGAGATGAAGAGGAAGAGGGTGATGGTCCAGTACCTGCCGAGGAAAGAGTCGGCGAGGAAGCCGGCCGCGAGCGGCGTGATGGAGGCGGTGCCCTGCCAGTTGGTGACGCTGTTGGCGGCGGCCTTGCTGCCGGAGTGCAGCTGGACCTTGAGGTAGTTCACCAGGTTCGTCGACACGCCGTAGTAAGCACTGTACTGGAGGCAGTTGTTCACTGCACACCACGCGCGCGTGAATGCATGAGCAGCATATTTAGCGTGGATCTGGGATCATAGCGACAACAAGAAAATGGTGCAAGTTTTACCGAGGATGAAAACGTAGCCCCACGAACTCCGGCGATCTCTCATCGACGTCCGGCGATCGGCGTCACCCTGCAGGCCTTTTGATTCTACTTCTACCGGTTCCATGGTCGAACAGTATCAGCTCTGAAAACGAACCCAGCTGAAGCAAAAGAGAGGAGGAACATTAGCCTGAATGAGGGATGATGGCGTGTCTCTCTTCCCCTCCCCCTTCCTCGGGGCGACGAGAGCAAAGTGAGACAAAAATCCCAATCCGCTCGCCCTCTCCACCTACCCCGCATTAGTTCGAGTTTTCCCCACCCCCAGCCTCCACCTACCAACTCTCATGACAGGGGCGCGTCGTCACGGGTTGCGGATCGGTTGACTTGCGCCGACAACTCGAGTTGCGGAGCCGCGGACGCTCCCACTTCCAGAGGCGGCTCCGCCGCTCCAGATCGACCACAACTCGCTGAAGGCTCGACGGGAAATGCGTCGGGTGGTGCTGGAGCGCTTCCCCAACCGGGAGGAGTGCGGAGACATCCACCTCTACATTCTCCGCTACACGAATTTCGCAGAGCGCGCGCGATTCATCGGCGACGACGGCTGCATGGATGTGAAGCTTCTCTTCTGGGCGATTCAGGAGGCCGAATCGGAGGATCCCGTGCAGGCTGCGAAGTGGGCATTCTACAAGACGGCGAATCCGTCACGGCTCAACATCAGGCCGCCGTCGGTGGAGGGGATTGCTAGCATTCCGCCGGAATTCCTTCCGCCGGAGGTGTAGCTGCCCCGCCGCCGCCAGTGAAGGATCTAGTGCCCCTGCCCATCCTGCATCAACGTCGCGCCGTCGATCCCCCTCCCTGGCCGGGTGAGGGAGGTATGCACTCGGTCCGCTTATCCTCTTCATTTCGCTCTCGTTTGTTAGATTTGCGTTCACGGAGGATTCAGTCGAAAAAATGGCAGGAGAGTTCAAGTGTTTCCTTGGTTGATTTGGGTAAATGTAGGGTTTCCCCTCGCGTGCTGCTTAAGAATTCAGGTGTTGAGTCGATCGATCTGGATGAGTCTAGGGTTTCCCCTAATGTGTTGATTGATTTTTCTGATCCTGTTGCCGTTTCTGCGGCATCTAAGATGGTGACTGTTTCAAAATTTGGCGATAGCCTGATGAACAATGCGGTGACGATTAGTCAAAAACCACGTTCTCTGCCTAACTAGACCGTGTCGGGCCCCAGTTTCAGTATTCGCGTTCAGGGTAGGAAAACACATTCATAGGTTACGCGTTCGCGTGGGGAGGGTGACCTAGAAACTATAGAAGAGCACTTTGGCCACCTCTGGCTCATTCCTTCCCCTCCCCGCCGCCGCCTCCCCCCCCCCACCTTGAACTGCCCCCCATCCGTTGGGTTCACTTGCTGGATCCGGAAGGATTTGATTGCATCCCGCTCGTTTATGGCTGCTGATTGCCACCGTGCTTCCCGCCGCATCTTTGATCCGATCCCAAGAACCGTCAAGGTTTCGACGGAGGGTTTGGGCCCTGGACCCCTCTCTTTTGCAGCAGTTGTGAAGCCAGGTTTGGAGATGTCGGACCGCCGGAATGCTGGTGCGGGATCTGGTGCTGGTGGCCCTTCGAAGGCTACCACACAGAGAGCCAATTCTCGGGGAGGAAGGAGACATCCATCTGCCCCGAACTCTAAAGATCTGGCGCCTGCACCTAAGCCTACCAAGTCTACAGCCTCCACTGCTGCCTCATCCCAGGTACAATCTTCTTAGTCTGTGGAGGTGGAGATGGAGCAAGTTTTAGATTCTAGGTATAAGGACATGATTTGTTTTAACTGCGGAGGTCTAGGGCATTATGTTGAGAATTATATCAAGCCAAAGACATGCTTTATCTGCCAGCAAAATCACAATGTGAACAATTGTGCTGCCTGGACTAGGGTTCAACTAACTGCTGCCTTTTTTGGTAGTGGAGCAAATGGACTTGGTTTCTACCATGTAGATGTTCCTGTGGCTAATGAATCCAACTGGCTGAATTTCCAAAACTGTGTTGTAGTGAATATTCTTAAAGGTGATGTGGACAAAGAGATGTTGTTATGTCTTTTGACTGCCACTTTCTGTTAGACTAGACAGTGGCCTTGGCAAATTAGAGGCTTATCAAGCAAGACCTTCATGGTGAGGTTTCCTCCATGGAAGAAAGTTGAAGATCTTATTGAACTGCCTGCTTTCTGCTTGCCCCAGGATCTGTTTGTTACACTTACTAAATGGAAAGGGGCATGTGAACCTTTTGGGGAGCTAGTTGAGGCCTGGGTACTAATTGAAGGGATTCCTCCCAAGTGGTGCACATGGAAAGTGTTTGCCAAGATTGCCTCCTTGTTTGGTGTGCTGACTGATGTGGATTGGAATGGTATGTTTAGGACCTTTTTTGAGAATTTGAGAATCAAAATTGCCTGTAGGGTCCCACTAAAATTTCTTTTGAGAGACTAATTGAGATGAAGAAGAAATTATTTCTATTGGGCTTCACTGTAGAAGGTTTTGAGCAAGTGGGTGGTGTTGACTCTGTCATTGTCATTGAGGATGATGATGATATAGAGGGAGAAGGTGCAGCTGAGGGACAAGAAGATGATGGTGGGAATGCTCAGAAAGATGGACTGTCTGAAGACTTGCTAGATAGTGAGGAAACTATTGATGAACTTGATAAAGCTAATCTGGCTGCACAAGATAAGACAAAACAAAAAGAGAGGACCCAGTCTGATGTGTTCTGCTCTAATGCTGATCATGAGGCTTTTATCTTGGAATGTGTTGTTGCTGACAAGAAAGAACAAACTGCATGTGCTGAAGGGGTTGTGTCAAAGGATGAATGTGCTTCTGAACTCCTGAGCTTCACTCCAACAAAGCCCCTTATGGGGAAGGCTGGGGGAATAACCAAATCAGATGGGAAACTTGGACGTATGGAGTACTGTGAGAGTATCCTTAAATCTGTGGACTTTTCTGAGTCTGATGAAGATGAACCTAATGAAGATGAACTGGGGACTCTTCCCCTTGGAGCTATCCATGCCTTACAAAATGTCTCTTTGAAGAGATCACTTATGGAGACCCTGGATCAGGCTCAAGATCAGGGGTAGGCTGCAAGGAAATCCAAGTGGGGTCCTATTTTGGTACAGAAACCTGCCACTAGGGGACATGACAATGTGAATATCATGGAAAAAGCTGCTGCTTACAAGAGGAAGCAGAATCTGGAAATTCCTAAAACCTTCAAAGGTAAATCATTCACTAACACTGATCATGCATTTCTATTTGAACAAATGAGTAAAATTGAAATATGCATTGGGGGGAATGATTCTAATAGACATGATATCATTGATGACTTGATTGATGGAGAGAAAGAGAGCTGTCTGGCTTTTGCCAACAATAATTCTGAGATTGTTCTTTCAGAGAATCTTGAATTAGACCAAGATGAGTTGATTGGGACCCCATTGGATGGTTGCTCTCTCAAGATAGTGGGCACTGCTGATGCCTTGAGGAGAACCCCCAATGTCCTAACCAAAGCCAGACCTTGTGGTCTATCACATCCTTTTAAAGTTACTTAATGATAGGTCTTATTTGGAATATTAGAGGTCTTGGTCAATCTGGGAAATTAAGTGCCTTTGTGATACTATTGCCCAATCTAATCCTGATTTCATTGGGTTTCAAGAGACCAAAAAGGAAATTATCTTTGAGGGTTTCCTCAAAGCTATTGATAGGGCTAAAAATTTTGACTGGCATTATTTACCTGCTGTTAATACTGCTCGGGGGGATCCTTGTGGGTCTTAGGAAAAGTTTATTTGAGGTCATTGGTTTTATTAATAATGAGTTTTCCATTAAGGCCACTGTTAAGAATAAGGGAGATGGGTTTGTTTGGCACTGGTAATAGTCTATGGCTCTGCCTATCCAGAGTTCAAAATGGATTTTGTTGCTGAGCTACATGATATTTAGATTCTGCCTCATATCCTATTCTCATCTGTGGTGACTTTAACCTGGTTAGGAATGAGAGCGAGAAGAGTAGTGGGTTAGTTAATCAACATACCACCTTCTTGTTTAATGATTGTATAAACAGATGGGGGTTGCTGGAGATTTCTATCTCGAATAGGGGATATACTTGGTCTAATAACCAAGATAATCCTATTTTTGCCTTGCTAGATAGAGTTTTTACTTCTGTGGATTGGGATGCTCACTTACCAATGTCTTCCCTAAATGCCCTCCCCAGAGTGGGGAGTGATCCAACTCCTTTGGTGCTAGACACAGGAGAGAGAAAATCATCTAACTCTAAGATGTTTAGATTCGAGAAATGGTGGCTAGCACAACCTGGTTTCCACCAAATGGTGCATGATGCCTGGGTGGCTACTTCTTCCTATGTCTCCTTTGTAGATAACTGGTTATCCAAAACCAGAATGCTTAGGAAGAAGACAAAAGGCTGGGCTATTAATATTGAGGTTGCTTTAAGAAAAAAGAAAAAGGCCCTCCTTATGGAGTTTGACTTGCTGGATGTTTTATCTGAATCCCAGCAGTTAAGTGTTGCCGATCATGATAGGATGGAATATGTTAAGAAAGAACTAGATGAGATTTGGAAAAAAGAGGAAACAACCTTTTGGCAGAAATCTAGACATAGGAAAATTCTTGAAGGGGATCGTAACAATGCTTATTTTCAAGCCTTGGCGAACCATAGGCATAGGGAAAACTATCTTGCTGAACTGATGGGTCCGTCTGGACCAGTGACATCTACTGATGATATGCTGGGGGTGGCTACTAACTTTTACAAAGATCTTTTTGCTTATGAATCTAAACCAGATCTACACCTAGGTGATGGATTTTGTTCTGAGACTGAAATGATTAGTGATGAGGAGAGAAATGACTTAGAGAGATCCTTTTCTGAGGATTAGATCAAAAGAACAATAATGAGCTCATATGCAAGTGGGGCTCCTGGCCCTGATGGGTTGTCTTTTCTTTTTTATCAAAACTTCTAGGATCTAATTAAGGATGACTTTATGTGGATGGTTAGAGATTTTGAAAAAGGGGTTTTGGACATCTATAAGCTTAACTATGCCATCATCACCCTTATACCTAAAATCCCCCAGGCCAGAGAGATGAAGAACTTCAGACCTATCAGTCTTAGCAATTGTGCTATGAAAATTTTCTCCAAGGATATGAATACTATTTCCCACAACCAGACTGCTTTTATTAAAGGGAGGTTTATCCTAGAGAGTGTAGTGATGGCACATGAAGTTATTCATGAGGTGCACAGAACTAATTCTAGTGGTTTGATACTGAAACTTGACTAGAGTCAGTTGGGATTTCTTGGAGGAAATGCTTCTTTCTAGAGGCTTTGGGAATAAATGGGTATCCTGGGTTCTTAGTAATTTGAGACAAGGGACCTTCCAAGTTAGGATCAATGACACTAATGGGCCACATTTTCTGGGCAGGAAAGGGCTGAAACAAGGTGAACCTCATCACCCCATGCTTTTCAATTTGGTGGCAGATGTCTTCTCTAGGATGCTAGTTAAGGCTGTTAATCATGGGTTGATTGGTGGGTTTCTCCTAGATGCCATTCCTGGGGTGTGGTTAGCCTTCAGAACGCGGATGATACCATTCTTTTTGTCCAAGATTCTCTGGAGTATGCTAAAAACCTAAGAATGGATACTGAATTGTTTTAAAAAAATCTCCGTCTTAAGAATAAACTTCCATAAAAGTGATCTACATGCTATTCATGTTTCTGATGCAATGTTCAAAGAATTTTCTCAGATTTTTGAAGGAAATATGCCCTAGAGGCAATAATAAAGTTATTATTTATTTCCTTATTTCATGATAAATATTTATTATTCATGCTAGAATTGTATTAACCAGAAACATAATACATGTGTGAATACATAGACAAACAGAGTGTCACTAGTATGCCTCTACTTGACTAGCTCGTTAATTAAAGATGGTTATGTTTCCTAACCATAGACATGAGTTGTCATTTGATTAACGGGATCACATCATTAGGAGAATGATGTGATTGACTTGACCCATTCCGTTAGCTTAGCACCTGATCATCTAGTATGTTGCTATTGCTTTCTTCATGACTTATACATGTTCCTATGACTATGAGATTATGCAACTCCCGTTTACCAGAGGAACACTTTGTGTGCTACCAAACGTCACAACGTAACTGAGTGATTATAAAGGTGCTCTACAGGTGTCTCCGAAGGTACTTCTTGAGTTGGCGTATTTTAAAATTAGGATTTGTCACTCCGATTGTCGGAGAGGTATCTCTGGGCCCTCTCGGTAATGCACATCACTATAAGCCTTGAAAGCAATGTGACTAATGAGTTAGTTGCGGGATGATGCATTACATAACGAGTAAAGAGACTTGCCGGTAACGAGATTGAACTAGGTATTGAGATACCGACGATCGAATCTCGGGCAAGTAACATACCGATGACAAAGGGAACAACGTATGTTGTTATGCGGTTTAACCGATAAAGATCTTCGTAGAATATGTAGGAGCCAATATGAGCATCTAGGTTCCGCTATTGGTTATTGACCGGAGATGTGTCTCGGTCATGTCTACATAGTTCTCGAACCCGTAGGGTCCACACGCTTAACGTTCGGTGATGATTTGTATTATGAGTTATGTGATTTGATGTACCGAAGGTAGTTCGGAGTCTCGGATGAGATCGGGACATGACGAGGAGTCTCGAAATGGTCAAGACATAAAGATCGATATATTGGACGACTATATTCGGAGTTCGGAAAGGTTCTGAGTGATTCGGGTATTTTTCGGAGTACCGAGAGTTACGGGAATTCGCCAGGGAGTATATGGGGCCTTATTGGGCCATACGGGAATAGAGGAGAGATGCCAAAAGGAAGGAGGTGTGCGCCCCCCCCTCTGGTCCGAATTGGACAACGGGTGCAGCCCCCTTTTCCTTCTTCCTCTCCCCCTTTCCTTCTCTCCTACTCCAACAAGGGAAGGAGGAGTCCTACTCCTGGCGCGCCCTCCTCATAGGCCGGCCGCCTCCCCCTTGCTCATTTATATATGGGGGCAGGGGGCACCCCATAGACACAACAATTGATCATTGATCTCTTAGCCGTGTGTGGTGCCCCCCTCCACCATATTCCACCTCGATAATACTATAGTGGTGCTTAGGCGAAGCCCTGCGTCGGTAGAACATCATCATCGTCACCATGCCATCGTGCTGATGGAACTCTCCCTCAAAACTCGGCTGGATCGGAGTTCGAGGGACGTCATCGAGTTGAACGTGTGCTGAACTCGGAGGTGTCGTACGTTCGGTACTTGGATCGGTCGGATCGTGAAGACGTACGACTACATAAACCGCGTTGTGCTAACGCTTCCTCTTTAGGTCTAGAGGGTACGTGGACATACTCTTTCCTCTCGTTGCTATGCATCACCATGATCTTGCGTGTGCGTAGGATTTTTTTTTGAAATTACTACATTACCCAACAGTGGCATCCGAGCCTGGTTTTATGCGTTGATGTTATATGCACGAGTAGAACACAAGTGAGTTGTGGGCGATACAAGTCAAACTGCTTACCAGCATGTCACAGTTTGGTTCGGCGGTATTGTTGGATGAAGCTGAAGGAAATATGCCCTAGAGGCAATAATAAAGTTATTAGTTATTTCCTTATATCATGATAAATGTTTATTACTCATGCTAGAATTGTATTAACCAGAAACATAATACATGTGTGAATACATAGACAAACAGATTGTCACTAGTATGCCTCTACTTGACTAGCTTGTTGATCAAAGATGGTTATGTTTCCTAGCCATAGACATGAGTTGTCATTTGATTAACGGGATCACATCATTAGGAGAATGATGTGATTGACATGACCCATTCCGTTAGCTTAGCACACGATCATTTAGTATGTTACTGTTGCTTTCTTCATGACTTATACAAGTTCCTATAACTATGAGATTATGCAACTCCCATTTACCGGAGGAACACTTTGTGTGCTACCAAACGTCACAATGTAACTGGGTGATTATAAAGGAGCTCTACAGGTGTCTCTGAAAGTACATGTTGGGTTGGCGTATTTCGAGATTAGGATTTGTCACTCCGATTGTCGGAGAGGTATCTCTGGGCCCTCTCGGTAATACACATCACTTAAGCCTTGCAAGCATTGCAACTAATGAGTTAGTTGAGGGATGATGTATTACGGAACGAGTAAAGAGACTTGTCGGTAACGAGATTGAACTAGGTATTGAGATACCGACGATCGAATCTCGGGCAAGTAACATACTGATGACAAAGGGAACAACGTATGATGTTATGCGGTTTGACCGAGAAAGATCTTCGTAGAATATGTAGGAGCCAATATGAGCATCCAGGTTCCGCTATTGGTTATTAACCGGAAACGTGTTTCGGTCATGTCTACATTGTTCTCGAACCCGTAGGGTCCGCACGCTTAAGGTTTCGATGAGAGTTATATTATGAGTTTATGAGTTTTGATGTACCGGAGGAGTTCAGAGTCCTGGATGAGATCGGGGACATGACGAGGAGTCTCGAAATGGTTGATACATAAAGATCGATATATTGGACGACTATATTCGGAGTTCAGAAAGGTTCCGAGTGATTTGGGTATTTTTCGGAGTACCGGAGAGTTACGGGAATTCGCCGGGGAGTATATGGGCCTTATTGGGTTTTAGGGGAAAGAGAGAGGAGAGGCTGGGCGCCCCCCCAAGGCCTAGTCAGAATTGGACTAGGGGGAGGTGCTGCGCCCCCTCCTTCCTTCTCTTCTCCCCCCGCTTTCCTTGACTCCTACTCCTACTACTTGGTAGGGGGGAATCCTACTCCCGGTGGGAGTAGGACTCCCCATGGAGCGCCCCCTCCTAGACCGTCCGCCCCCTCCCCCCTTGCTCCTTTATATACGGGGGCAGGGGGGCACCTCTAGACACAACAACAATTGATCCCTTGGATCTCTTAGTCGTGTGCGGTGCCCCCCTCCACCATAGTCCACCTCGATAATATCGTAGCAGTGCTTAGGCGAAGCCCTGCGACGGTACATCATCAAGATCGTCACCACGCTGTCGTGCTGACGGAACTCTCCCTTGACACTCAGCTGGATCGGAGTTCGAGGGATGTCATTGAGCTGAACGTGTGCTAGAACTCAGCGGTGCCGTAGTTTCGGTGCTTGATCGGTCAGGCCGTGAAAACGTACGACTACATCAACCGCGTTGTTCTAACGCTTCCGCTTTCGGTCTACGAGGGTACGTCGACAACACTCTCCCCTCTCGTTGCTATGCATCACCATGATCTTGCGTGTGTGTAGGATTTTTTTTGAAATTACTATGTTCCCCAATAGTGGCATCCGAGCCTAGGTTTTATGTGTTGATGTTATATGCACGAGTAGAACACAAGTGAGTTGTGGGCGATACAAGTCATACTGCTTACCAGCATGTCATACTTTGGTTCGGTGGTATTGTTGGATGAAGCGGCCCGAACCGACATTACGCGTACGTTACGCGAGACTGGTTTTACCGCCGTGCTTTGCACACAGGTGACTAGTGGGTGTCAGTTTCTCCAACTTTAGTTAAACCGAGTGTGGCTACGCCCGGTCCTTGAGAAGGTTTAAACAACACTAACTTGACAAACTATCGTTGTGGTTTTGATGCGTAGGTAAGATCGGTTCTTGCTCAGCCCGTAGCAGCCACGTAAAATTTGCAACAACAAAGTAGAGGACGTCTAACTTGTTTTTGCAGGGCATGTTGTGATTTGATATGGACAAGACGTGATGCTATATTTTATTGTATGAGATGATCATGTTTTGTAACCGAAGTTATCGGCAACTGGTAGGAGCCATATGGTTGTCGCTTTATTGTATGAAATGCAAACGCCCTGTAATTGCTTTACTTTATCACTAAGCGGTAGCGATAGTCGTAGAAGCAATAGATGGCATAACGACAACGATGCTACGATGGAGATCAAGGTGTCGCACCGGTGACGATGGTGATCATGACGGTGCTTCAGAGATGGAGATCACAAGCACAAGATGATGATGGCCATATCATATCACTTATATTGATTGCATGTGATGTTTATCCTTTATACATCTTATCTTGCTTTGATTGACGGTAGCATTTTAAGATGATCTCTCACTAATTATCAAGAAGTGTTCTCCCTGAGTATGCACCATTGCGAAAGTTCTTCGTGCTGAGACACCACGTGATGATCGGGTGTGAGAGGCTCTACGTTCAAATACAACGGGTGCAAAACAGTTGTACACGCGGAATACTCAGGTTAAACTTGACGAGCCTAGCATATACATATATGGCCTCGGAACACGGAGACCGAAAGGTCAAACGCGAATCATATAGAAGATATGATCAACATAGTGATGTTCACCATTGAAAACTACTCCATCTCACGTGATGATCGGACATGGTTTAGTTGATTTGGATCACATGATCACTTAGATGACTAGAGAGATGTCTGTCTAAGTGGGAGTTCTTAAGTAATATGATTAATTGAACTTTAATTTATCATGAACTTAGTCCTGGTAGTATTTTGCAAATTATGTTGTAGATCAATAGCTCGCATTGTTGCTTCCCTATGTTTTTATATGTGTTCCTAGAGAAAACTAAGTTGAAAAATGTTAGTAGCAATGATGCGGACTTGGTCCGTGATCTGAGGTTTATCCTCATTGCTGCACAGAAGAATTATGTCCTTGATGCACCACTAGGTGACAGACCTATTGCAGGAGCAGATGCAGACGTTATGAACGTTTAGCTAGCTCAATATGATGATTACTTGATAGTTTTGTGCACCATGCTTTATGGCTTAGAACCGGGACTACAAAACGTTTTTGAAACGTCATGAAACATATAAGATGTTTCAAGAGATGAAATTGGTATTTCAGACTCATGCCCGTGTCAAGAGGTATAAGACCTTTGACAAATACTTCGCCTAAAAGATGGAGGAGAATTGCTCAACTAGTGAGCAAGTACTTAGATTGTCTGAGTACTACAATCGCTTGAATCAAGTGGGAGTTAATCTTCCAGATAAGATAGTGATTGGCAGAAGTTCTCTAGTCACCATCACCAAAGTTACTCGAACTCCGTGATGAACTATAATGCAAGGGATGATTAAAACGATTCCCGATCTCTTCGTGATGCTGAAATCAACGAAGGTAGAAATCAAGAAAAGAGCATCAAGTGTTGATGATTGATATGACCACTAATTTCAAGAAAAGGGCAAAAGAAAAGAAAGGGAACTTAAAGTAGAATGGCAAGCAAGTTGTCACTCCCGCGAAGGATCCCAAAGCTGGACCAAAGCCTGAAACTGAGTGCTTACACTTCAAAGGAAATGGTCACTAGAAGCGGAAATGCCCTGAATATTTGGTGGATAAGAAGGATGACAAAGTGAACAAGGGTATATTTGATATACAGGTTATTTATGTGTACCTTACTAGTGTTTATAGTAGCCCATGAGTATTTGATACTTGTTCGGTTGCTAAAAATTAGTAACTCGAAACAAGAGTTACAGAATAAACAGAGACTAGTTGAGGGTGAAGTGACGATGAGTGTTGGAAGTAGTTCCAAGATTGATATGATCATCATCGCACACTCTCTATACTTTCGGGATTAGTGTTAAACCTAAATAAATGTTATTTGGCGTTTGCGTTGACCAAAAATATGATTTGATCATGTTTATTGCAATACGATTATTCATTTAAAGTCACAGAATAATTGTTGTTCTGTTTACATGAATAAAACCTTCGATGGTCATACACCCAATGAAAATAGTTTATTGGATCTCGATCGTAGTGATACACATATTCATAATATTGATGCCAAAAAGATGCAAAGTTTATAATGATAGTGCAACTTATTTGTGGCACCGCCGTTTGGGTCATATCGTTGTAAAGCGCATGAAGAAACTCCATAAAGATGGATTTTTGGAATCACTTGGTTATGAATCATTTGATGCTTGCGAACCATGACTTTTGGGCAAGATGACTAAAACTTCGTTCTCCGGAACAATGGAATGAGCTACTGATTTATTGGAAATAATACATATCGATGTATGCGATCCAATGAGTGTTGATGCTCGTGGCGAGAATCATTATTTTCTGACCTTCACAGATGATTTGAGCAGACATGGGTATATCTACTTAATGAAACACAAGTCGGAAACATTTGAAATGTTCAAAGAAATTCAGAGTGAAGTGAAGAATCATCGTAACAAGAAAATAAAGTTTCTACGATCTAATCATGGAGAAGAATATTTGAGTTACAAGTTTGGCCTTCATATAAAAACAATGTGGAATAGTTTCACAGTTCACACCACCTGGAACACTATAGCGTTATGGTGTGTCTGAACGTCGTAACCGCACTTTATTGGACATTGTGCGATCAATGATGTCTCTTACCGATTTACCAATATCATTTTGGGGTTATGCATTAGAGATAGCTGCATTCACATTTAAATAGGGCACCATCAAAATCCGTTGAGACGACGCCTTATGAACTGTGGTTTGGCAAGAAACCAAAGGTGTCGTTTCTTAAAGTTTGGGGTTGTGATGCTAATGTGAAAAAATTTCAACTTGATAAGCTCGAACCCAAATCGGAGAAGTGCGTCTTCATAGAATACCCAAAGGAAACTGTTGGGTACACCTTCTATCACAGATCCGAAGGCAAAATCTTTGTTGCTAAGAATGGATCCTTTCTAGAGAAGGAGTTTCTCTCGAAAGAAGTGAGTGGAGGAAAGTAGAACTTGATGAGGTAATTGTACCTGCTCCCTTATTGGAAAGTAGTTCATCACAGAAATTAGTTCATGTGATTCCTACACCAATTAGTGAGGAAGCTAATGATGATGATCATGAAGCTTCAGATCAAGTTACTACCGAACCTCGTAGGTCTTCCAGAATAAGATCCGCACCAAAGTGGTACAGTAATCCTGTTCTAGAAGTCATGTTACTAGACCATGATGAACCTATGAACTATGAGGAATCGATGATGAGCCCAGATTCCGAGAAATGGCTTGAGGCCATAAAATCTGAGATAGGATCCATATATGAGAACAAAGTGTGAACTTTGGTTGACTTGCTCGATGATCAACAAGTCAAGGTAAATAAATGGATCTTCAAGAGGAAGACGGACACTGATAGTAGTGTTACTATCTACAAAGCTCGACTTGTTGCAAAAGGTTTTCGACAAGTTCAAGGTGTTGAATACGATGAGATTTTCTCACTCGTAACAATGCTTAAGTCTATCCGAATCATGTTAGTAATTGCCACATTTTATGAAATCTGGCAAATGGATGTCAAACTGCATTCCTTAATGGATTTATTAAAGAAGAGTTGCATATGATGCAACCAGAAGGTTTTGTCAATCCTAAAGATGCTAACAAAATGTGCAAGCTCCAACGATCCATCTATGGACTGGTGCAAGCATCTCAGAGTTGGAATATACGCTTTGATAAGTTGATCAAAGCATATAGTTTTATATAGACTTGCGGTGAAGCCTGTATTTACAATAAAGTGAGTGGGAGCACTACCGCCTTTCTGATAAATATATGTGAGTAACACATAAATGATGTAGAATTTTTCTGGAAAGCATAAAGGAGTATTTGAAAGGAGTTCTTTAAAAAACCCTGAGTAAAGCTACTTACATATTGAGCATCAAGATCTATTGATATAGATCAAGACGCTTGATAAGTTTTTCAATAAGTACATACCTTGTCAAGATTTTGAAATAGTTCAAAATGGAACAGTCAAAGAAAGAGTTCTTGCCGGTGTTGCAAAGGTGTGAAATTGAGTAAGACTCAAATCCCGACCACGGCAGAAAATAGAAAGAGAATGAAAGTCATTCCCTATGCATCAGTCATAGGTTCTATAAAAGTATGCCATGCTATGGACCAAACCTATTGTATACTCTGTCCTGGTTTGGCAAGGGGGTACAATAGGGATCTAGGAGTAGATCACTGGACATTGGTCAAAATTATCCTTAGTGGAATAAGGATATGTTTCTCGATTATGGAGGTGACAAAAGGTTCGTCGTAAAGGGTTACGTCGATACAAGTTTTGGCACTGATCCAGATGAATCTAAGTCTTAATCTAGATACATATTGAAAGTGGGAGCAATTAACTAGAGTAGCTCCGTGCAGAGCATTGTAGACATAGAATATTTTCAAAATACATATGGCTCTGAATGTGACAGACCCGTTGAATAAACTTCTGTCACGAGCAAAACATGATCATACCTTAGTACTCTTTTGGGTGTTAATCACATAGCAATGTGAACTAGATTATTGACTCTAGTAAACCCTTTGGGTGTTGATCACATGACGATGTGAACTATGAGTATTAATCACATATAGATGTGAATAACTGAATATTGGTGTTGAATCAAATGATGATGTGAACTAGATTATTGACTCTAGTGCAAGTGGGAGACTGAAGGAAATATTCCCTAGAGGCAATAATAAAGTTATTATTTATTTCCTTATATCATGATAAATGTTTATTATTCATGCTAGAATTGTATTAACCGGAAACATAATACATGTGTGAATACATAGACAAACAGATTGTCACTAGTATGCCTCTACTTGACTAGCTCGTTGATCAAAGACGGTTATGTTTCCTAGCCATAGACATGAGTTGTCATTTGATTAACGGGATCACATCATTAGGAGAATGATGTGATTGACATGACCCACTCCGTTAGCTTAGCACGCGATCGTTTAGTATGTTGCTATTGCTTTCTTCATGACTTATACAAGTTCCTATAACTATGAGATTATGCAACTCCCATTTATCGAAGGAACACTTTGTGTGCTATCAAACGTCACAACGTAACTGGGTGATTATAAAGGAGCTCTACAGGTGTCTCTGAAGGTACATGTTGGGTTGGCGTATTTCGAGATTAGGATTTGTCACTCCGATTGTCGGAGAGGTATCTCTGGGCCCTCTTGGTAATACACATCACTTAAGCCCTGCAAGCATTGCAACCAATGAGTTAGTTGCGGGATGATGTATTACGGAACGAGTAAAGAGACTTGCCAGTAACGAGATTGAACTATATATTGAGATACCGACGATCGAATCTCGGGCAAGTAACATACCGATGACAAAGGGAACAACGTATGTTGTTATGTGGTTTGACCGATAAAGATCTTCGTAGAATATGTAGGAGCCAATATGAGCATCTAGGTTCTGCTATTGGTTATTAACTGGAAACGTGTTTCGGTCATGTCTACATTGTTCTCGAACCCGTAGGGTCCGCACGCTTAAGGTTTCGATGATAGTTATATTAGGAGTTTATGAGTTTTGATGTACCGAAGGAGTTCGGAGTCCCGGATGAGATCGAGGACATGACGAAGAGTCTCGAAATGGTAGAGACGTAAAGATCAATATATTGGACGACTATATTCGGAGTTCGGAAAGGTTCCGAGTGATTCGGGTATTTTTCGGAGTACCGGAGAGTTACGGGAATTCGCCGGGGAGTATATGGGCCTTATTGGGTTTTAGGGGAAAGAGAGAGGAGAGGCTGGGTGCCCCCCAAGGCCTAGTCCGAATTGGACTAGGGGGAGGGGCTGCGCCCCCTCCTTCCTTCTCTTCTCTCCCCGCTTTCCTTGACTCCTACTCCTACTACTTGAAAGGGGGGGGGGGAATCCTACTCCCGGTGGGAGTACGACTCCCCATGGCGCGCCCCCTCCTAGGCCGACCGCCCCCTCCCCCCTTGCTCCTTTATATACGAAGGCAGGGGGGCACCTCTAGACACAACAACAATTGATCCCTTGGATCTCTTAGCCGTGTGCGGTGCCCCCCTCCACCATAGTCCAGCTCGATAATATCGTAGCAGTGCTTAGGCGAAGCCCTGCGACAGTACAACATCAGGATCGTCACCACGCCGTCATGCTGACGGAACTCTCCCTCGACACTCGGCTGGATTGGAGTTCGAGGGACGTCATCGAGCTGAACGTGTGCTAGAACTCGGAGGTGTCGTAGTTTCGGTGCTTGATCGGTCGGGCCGTGAAGACGTACGACTACATCAACCGCGTTGTTCTAACGCTTCTGCTTTCGGTCTACGAGGGTACATGGACAACACTCTCCCCTCTTGTTGCTATGCATCACCATGATCTTGTGTGTGCGTAGGATTTTTTTTTTTTGAAATTATTACGTTCCCCAACAGAAGCGGTCTGGACCGACATTACGCGTACGCTTACGGGAGACTGGTTTTACCACCGTGCTTTGCACACAGGTGACTAGCGGGTGTCAGTTTCTACAACTTTAGTTGAACTGGGTGTGGCTACGCCCGGTCCTTGAGAAGGTTAAAACAGCACTAACTTGACGAACTATCATTGTGGTTTTGATGCGTAGGTAAGAACGGTTCTTGCTCAGTCCGTAGCAGCCACGTACAACTTGCAACAACAAAGTAGAGGACATCTAACTTGTTTTTGTAGGGCATGTTGTGATGTGATATGGTCAAGGCATGATGCTATATTTTATTGTATGAGATGATCATGTTTTGTAACCGAGTTATCGGCAACTGGTAGGAGCCATATGGTTGTAGCTTTATTGTATGCAATGCAGTCGCCCTGTAATTGCTTTACTTTATCACTAAGCGGCAGCGATAGTCGTAGAAGCAATAGTAGGCGAGACGACAACGATGCTACAATGGAGATCAAGGTGTCGCGCCGGTGACGATGGTGATCATGACGGTGCTTCGGAGATGGAGATCTGAAAGTGCTAGTTATCGACTAGAGGGGGGGGGCTGAATAGGTGATTTTTATCTAAGTCTTCAAAACGTGGAAGTTTCGAAGACAAACAATAGAAATGACCTAATTGATATGCAGCGGAAGATAAACTACAACAAGCAAGCCATAGTCAAGTATGCAATAGCGTTAACGTATGAAGACTAATAGCAGCTAGGTAGTAGGATCAGGATGGAAGATAGTATGAAGCCAATCAACAATAGTAGTCAAGCAATGAAGTCAATCCGATAAGACAGATAGACAATGACTTCACGAAGACAAACTCAAAGTAAAGGAGGGAAGAGATAGAACCAGTCGCTTGTTGAAGACACAGGATTTGTTGGACCAGTTCCAGTCTCTGTGACAACTGTACGTCTGGTTAGGGAGGCTGAGATTTAACTCAAAAGACCGTGTCTTCACCTTATTCCCCTTGAGCTAAGGACACCCAGTCCTCGCCCAATCACTCTGGTAAGTCTTCAAGGTAGACTTCCAAACCTTCACAGACTTCGTTCACCCGGCAATCCACAATGACTCTTGGATGCTCAGAACGCGACGCCTAACCGGCTGGAAGATACACAATCCTCAAGTGTAATAAGTCTTCAGGTCACACAGACAGAAAGACTTCAGTGATGCCTAACACTCTTTGGCTCTGGGTGTTTGGGCTTTGTCCTCGCAAGGATTTCTCTCTCTCAAATGCTTCGAGGTGGGTTGCTCTCAAAATGACAAAAGCCGTAAACTAACTCCGAGCAGCCACCAATTTATGGTGTAGGGGGCGGGCTATTTATAGCCACAAGGCAACCCAACCTGATTTGTCCGAAATGACCCTGAGTCACTAAGGAACTGACACGTGTTCCAACGGTCAGATTTCAAACACACGCGGCAACTTTACTTGGGCTACAAGCAAAGCTGACTCATCCAGCTCTGGATAAGATTTGCTCTCATTGTCTTTGCTTGAAGACATAGGATTTGGGTTGAGCATCACTTCAGTCACTCTGACTTAGTTCACATGGACCCCACTTAACAGTACGGTGGTTCCTATGACTGAACAAAGAAGAAAAGGAAACAACGAAACCACATAGTCTTCGCGCTCCATAGTCTTCACGCAATGTCTTCTCATGTCATAGTCTTCAATACGAATATCTTCTCATACCACCATTGTCTTCAATGTCTTCATACATTTTTAGGGGTCATCTCCGGTAGGTAAACCGAATCAATGAGGGACACTACCTGCGTTATCCTGCAATCCTCACAAACGCATTAGTCCCTCAACCAACTTTGTCGTCAATACTCCAAAACCAACTAGGGGTGGCAATAGATGCACTTACAATCTCCCCCTTTTTGGTGATTGATGACAAACTGGTTGAAGTTTTCAACGGGGATAAAGTATGTGAAATTGTAAAGGATAGGAATTGTCTTCATAAGTAGCAAGGGCTCCCCCTGAAGATGTGCATATAAGTAATTTTGCTTTTGGATTGCAAATGCACATGGCAGGTTGTACTTGTGGAGATCCACTTCAACTTATGAAGATAATTCATCATGCATGAAATGATATAGCAAATAGGATGACATGCATAATGAAAAATGGACGTCTGCAGGATGATCTAAGTGCGGAATTTATCATCGCATCACAGTAAAGCAAATAAGTAGCATACGACCTTCAAGTTTAGGTGTTACAACTCAAAGAACCAAATGTTTTAAAAAGCAAGAGTTGTAAGCACGAGGCAAAATATAATGCAACCACCCATATGAACCCGCTTGAAGACTATCAACTCATATGCTTCTCCCCCTTTTGTCAGTAATGACCAAAAATGTTTGAAGACATAGAGCATCTACTCGTCCTCATGAGGAGTAGTTGAAGCAGCAGGGTTGTCTTGTCGTTTGGCGGTGCAGATGAACTTGGTGCAGTGTCGATGCGAGCAGAAGTAGGGGGCGGTGAATTTGCATCATCTTCATCATCGATGACATTGGCATTGACAGTTGCAGCGGAGGAAGAACAATCAGAGTCTTTAAGAGATGGAGTTCTTCGTAGGACATCATTCCGTGGAGGAGTGGAGTCAAACTTGAATCTTTCAGTGAAGCCATCGTATTGAAGATCTACTTCAGCACTAAGCAGGGTCAAGCTCTTCCATGATCGCCGGCAAGTTTCATGAGCAACAAAGGCATTCTTGGTGGCAAGGTTACGAATGCGATTGGCATCCACCAAGAGGATTTGCATCTGACGCTTCAGCCAAAAATGATGCTTATCTTGCTTCTGATGTAGGGCCACAAGAAGTTCTCGGTCATTGAGAACGCGAGAACGCTTCCGAGGCCTTTGGGCGATGGTGCTTTCAGTGGCTTCAGTAGGTGCTCGATGAGGCATACGAGTGTTTCCAGCCAATGGATAGATTCGAGTTGCTGCTTGAACACCTTCAATGGGTTGAGTGAAGCTTTGGTGCTCGGCATTCTGAAGAGAAAGAGGCTTCTTGGCAGGGTCAGTATATATGGCTTCAACTGACATATCAACCTCTGGTAGGAAGATCACATGATTGTGAGCAGATGGTTGATAGTTGATAGATGAGTGTCGCTTGATGAGGCGCATGACCCATGGAGCATAAAACTTCAGACCAAACAGATCAGAACCAGAAGCAGCAAGTTGCCTGATGAAGAAATCATGTGCATTGAAGCTGATGCCATTGAGGATGTAAAAGACCAATGTCTTCATGGCCCATTCGAGTTTTGCAGCTGATGAATGTCCTTTGACAGGCCATAGAGTCCGCCTGATGATGTGATATATGGTGCACGGCAGATACTCAAGGTTATCAACAAAGAACTCCTTGGGATATTCAGCATCACGTGGCAAAGGCTTCATCATGCTCAACATCTGGCTCATATTGGGTTCAGGCTTATGGAAGATGCTTTCCAGAGCATTGCGGTGATTTTGACAACCACGTTCATAGAGTTCTCCTGGAGTGGATAGGCCTGTAAGCTCAATGATGTCGAGAGCTTTGGCTTCATGATGAACATTTCCTGTCATCCACTCGAGAACCCATGTCTTCGTATCTCTGTTGTAGCCGCGAATGTGTGGAGTAGCATAGAATTGAATCAATAGCTCTTCATTCCAGTGTTCTTTGTCTGTCACAAAGTTGAGCAGACCAGCATCACGAAAGCAATCAAGTGCTTCTTCTAAGCATGGCAGTCCAGCAATGGCTTCAGTGTCGAGGCGCATATGAGGGAAGATGCGCCCTTGATCATACAGAACACATGAGTAATAGCTTCGCTGCTGATGACTCCAGAACCGATCTGATGATATTCTTGGCTTCGTGTATGGGTTCTTTGAGATGTCAAAGAATGTGTTGTGGCTCTTGAAGCCATTTGCATTGAAAGACCCGACAGATGTGGCAGTACCAGGAAACCTTGGCAGTCTTGGCTTGGGCTTTTGGACCTGAGGCCCATGCTCAATGTGATAGTCAAATTGAGGACTAGAGACAATAGGCGGAGGGACCAGAACGGGCCATCTTACTGTGATTAGCTCGCCATGGTTGTATGCTTGCTCGATTGTATAGGGCCTTGGTGGCAGAACAGGAGCAGGGGCAATAGCTGAGGCTTCAGGCTGCACAACAGGTGCTTCAGGAGCAGTTGCCTCATTAGCTTCAGGTACACTCGTTGGTTCAAGCTCCACATTAGCATCAGTCATGACAACTTCATGAGCTTCACTTGCGTTGGTTGTGGCAGCTTCAGGATTTTCAACCTCCACTTGAGGAGCTGGAGGGTCAGGCACATACACGTTCACTTCATGAACTGTTTCTTCAGGCATGGGGGGAGTTTGGACACGTTCTTCTTGACGTTCTTCATCGGCTGATGCAGCTGGATTGTCTTCAGCAGCTTGTGCTTCAGACACAGAGACATTCACAGTTGGAGTGGCTTCAGAGAACACTTGACGTGCAACAGGTTGACGGTGCACTTCTCCTTATGGAACGCTCTGAAGAGGGACTTGAGGCCTTGGTCCTTTGCGAAGCCTTTGTAGTACGGGCGACGCCTTTGGAGATGGAGTGGGCAGGTCCTCATCCTCTTCAACTTGTACGGATGGTGTGGTTTGTTGTTGTTGGGGAGTATTTGGGGAGTCTTGTTGCTGTGGGTGATCAGCCCACGATGCATCCTGAGCAATTGGCGTCAGAGGACAACCAATGCTGATGATTTCGCTGTTCGTACGAACAGGCGATGATACCACATTATATTCGATCTGAGGAAGAACTTCATCATCTTCAACATTGTCATCATGACCAATGTCTTCAGCAGCGGTGGGTTCAGCTGCTGGTATATCTTCAGCTTCAGGAGCCTCTGTGGAAGCAGGCTCATGAACAGTCATGCGAAGTTCTTGGGATGCAGATGCAGGACGAACCACTGAGATGGGTTCAACAACAAGGGGCTCTGTGGGAGCAGCCCGACTCTTCTTGGTCTTGCGCTTCTTCTTGGAGGGAGCGGCATCAGAGGCTTCAGTATTTTTCCTTTTTCTGGCTTCAGCCTCGGCAACCCTCGTCTTCTTCTGTTATGAAGCGGCTGTGGTGACCTTTGGCTTCGAGCCAGTCATGCTGCTTGGGAAGATAATGCGAGGGGCTTCTTGGCTTGAAGGTGCAGGCTGGTCAGCAGGAAGCTTCTTCTTTTTCTTTGCAACCATCCTGGGGTCAATGCCAGGACGGCCAAGTGACTTGCGCTTCTCAGCCTCATTGTAGGCAAGCACACACTTATCAGCCAAACTCTTCATTCGCTCACGAGAGCCTTGAGCTTCTTGGCGCTTCTTCAGAAAAGCTTCTTTAAGCTCATGCAGCATGACCTTGAAGTTTCTGACGTCTTGAACACTGAGCTTCGCCACATGCTTCTTGAATTGAGCCTTCTCATAATCAATTTTGGTCTTCAGCTCAACGATGCGCTGAGCAAGAGCCAGCTCAGAAGCAATGGCACCATTGGAAGAGACGCTGAGGCCAATGGGAAGCTGCAAATCTTCAAAGCTTAGATTAGGGGTGTCGAACCACTCATCAATGAAGTTATGGATAATTGCCACGTCAAAGAGAGGCAAGTTGTTGAAGATTTCTACTTCTTCCTTGCTCTTGATCAGTTGCTCAAGGGCATCATCAGCAAGATCTTCATCACTGGACAGATCAATGGGCTCTTCACGCAGAATGGCGGCAGGAGTCAAGGCTTGATCAGTATGCCTCACAAGTTGCTTTTTCTTTTCCGTCTTCTTGGAGATGCGGGATTGATCTTCAGACTGCACACTGGCTTCAGGAGGTGCAGTGGCCAGTGGCTTCACACGAGAAGCTTTTGGAGGTGCAACTGATGATGAAGCCTTAATCTTCTTTGGCTTCTGCGGCCTTGGAGGAGGAGCTGGGGATTCATCAGAATCAGCCTCATTGTCAGAATGATCCACTTTGGCACCTTGTACCAAGATGTAGGAGATGAGGCCATGAAGGTTTGCAAAGGGGCCAATTCTGTTTTCTTCAGCTTCACGTGTGCCGTCATCACGGGGAGCAGAGGGACCAGGATTGAAGTCTAATCCCCGTGACTTCTTGTTTTCCTTTGCCGAAGCCTTAGCAAACTGGAAGTTGCGCTTGAAGAGATTGTCGTCACGACACCAGAGCAATGATGATGGGTCGGCTTCTTCAGGCTGTGGTCCATAGACCATGCAAGGATAGAATTCTTGCGCAATGGCTTCATCTTTGTTCTTGGGGCGAAGGCCTCGATAGAGAATATCACCCCAAGGACTCTTGATAGCATTTTTCTCTGCGTACTCCTAGGTCACAAACTTGTACTTGTACCACTGTTCAGCCCAATAGCGTCGAATCCATTGCATTCGAGTCTTGCGCTGATTGTAATCTTCTTCAGGATCTGTTTTATATATTTCTGCAAGATCATCAGGCAGATCCTTTGACATTCCCCCACGACGCTGTCTGCCACCCTTCCTTGCTGATTTTTCTGCAGCCATGAACTTCAAACTGAATGGCTTCAATATGTTCAAAGGCTTCAGAGACTTTCGCTTACTGGTCAAGCAGGAACTGGCTTCTGGAGAATTGATATGATGCTGTAAGTACTCTGCAAACGAATGCAGACTATGAGAACCAAGGGATGCTCCCACGGACATGTACCTGTGACAGCATTAGAGATGCGAGGGAAAGGCAAAGAGGTCATATGCATTCTCAGAAGATTTTGAACATAAATCAGTTTGAAGACATTGACCTCATGAAGCTAAGACATTCACTTATATGAGGTGAGTTGGTTCCAGATTTGTACCAATCCGTGAATAAGTACAAGTGAGGAATCAAACTAGATAGGAAATCTAAGTGAATAGACTAGGCATTATGAGATGCAAACAGAATAGATCTAACATTGAGTAGGTAGAAACCACTTTCGGTAAATAGGATGAATCTATGAAGATCAAAAAGGTGGTAAAAATAGAGTTATAATTACCACACGAAGAACTGCTAGATGGGATGAATAGGAGACCGAGCAGTTCAGCCCACCGTGCCCTAACTTGGCGACGGAGGACACCTACGGCGACGGCGGAGAGGACGATGTCCGCGGCTGGCGTGAGGACGACGTCGGAGAAGTCGCGGCAGCTAAGCGCTTCGTCTCCGGCGTCGTCGAGAGCTAGCGGTGGCGCTAGGGTTTTGACGAGGTGGAGAGGTGGAAGAAGGTTTTCTTGACCGCAGGGGACACGTATTTATAAGTAGGTGTGCAGCACAACGCAATTACGCAGGTGCCCCTGTCTGTTCACATCCGTGGGACACGTGGAAAGCATGCAACATACTCAGAGTTGTCCCACGTTCCCACACCCGCCAGGCATGTCGGAGAGTTGTTCGGGCTTCTCCGGATATCGACAATAAAGATGAATCATTTAAATAGGACTTGATGTTTGTCTCTGTGTCTTCTGCTGACTAGGACGCAGAGAAGACATTCGACAGTTTCAATAGAATGCATATGATTTGGACAGATAGAGTTTGAGATAGAAAGCATAGAGAGGTTAGGGTCTGATCACATTCACTTAGTTCAAAAGATTCAGCTTGAAGACATAGCTATAAGTGAATGTTGTAGAGGACAGAACACTAGTATATATATATATATATGCAATCAAATCATCATAGCGCAGAAAATCATGAAGATAAGTTGAAACTGAAGACAAACCAAATGCGAAGTCTTTGCAAAGGTAACGCCATGAGTGAAACACTTCAAACAGAGAAATTTGGTGGTGGCGTTACCCACCCCGTATAGGAAGTATTAGACCCAGACACGGCGCACAATTATCTGGCGCTCCGAAGTCAAATTCCATGTTAATGTATTCACACTCAGAGTGTAAATCTTCACTGATTGAAGATATACATTACTTTGTATGTTGCACATCTAAGTCATCAACATGCATAAGTGTTAGGATGTGTGCCTGATCACAGGACATTAGAGGATTCCAAGATATTTAGCTCACACCGTAACTTGCAAAACCTTTTCTCATCCAAGGGCTTTGTGAAGATATCTGCAAGTTGCTCTTCAGTGTTGACGTGAATGATATCGATATCTTTCTTCATGACATGATCTCTGAGAAAGTGATGACGAATTTCAATGTGCTTTGTCTTCGAGTGTTGGACTGGATTGTTGGCTATCATGATGGCACTCTTGTTGTCGCAGAAGAGAGGTACTTGTTTCAGGTTGATGCCATAGTCCTTGAGAGTTTGCTTCATCCATAGAAGCTGAGCACAACAGGATCCAGCAGCAATGTATTCAGATTGAGCAGTTGAGAGTGATACACAATTCTGCTTCTTTGAAGACCAACAGACAAGTGATCGACCAAGAAAATGACATGTGCCTGATGTAGACTTGCGATCCACCTTGTCACCAGCATAATCAGCATCCGAGAATCCAACCAAATCAAACTTTGAGCCCTTGGGATACCATAGTCCGAGTGTTGGGGTGTAAGCCAAATATCGAAGAATTCGCTTCACAGCTAAGTGATGCGATTCCTTTGGTGCCGCTTGGAATCGAGCACACATGCAAACACTAAGCATAATATCTGGCCTAGATGCACATAGATAAAGTAAAGAACCAATCATGGAGCGGTATACCTTTTGATCGAACTCATTACGATTGTCGTCGGGACCAAGGTGGTGTTTGGCTGGCATTGGCGTCGTATAACCTTTGCAGTCTTCCATTCCAAACTTCTTCAGACAATCTTTGAGGTATTTTTCTTGAGATATGAAGATGCCATTGCTTTGCTGACGAATTTGAAGACCAAGGAAGAACTTCAGTTCTCCCATCATGGACATCTGATATTGCTCTTGCATCATGTATCCAAACTCATCACTATTCTTCTGGTTGGTGCAGCCGAAGATAATGTCATCCACATATATTTGGCACACAAACAGTTCTCCATCATATGTCTTCGTGAAGAGTGTGGGATCGAGGGATCCTGGTTTGAAGCCTTTGCTCTTCAGGAAGTCTTTGATCGTATCATACCATGCGCGAGGAGCTTGTTTGAGGCCATACAGTGCTTTGTTTAGCTTGTACACCATATCAGGATGTTTTGGATCTTCAAAGCCAGGTGGTTGAGCGAGTAAGAGGACCAGGCGCATTGATGCTGTCAATTATCTTCTCAATTTGTACTTCATTTGCATCACGAGGATGAACTGGACGAAGACCTTGCTCATGCTGATCATTGTCATCATTGGGAGGATTGTCTTCGGTCTGAGCATTGTCTTCAGGTTGGTTTGGTGCAGAAATGATAAGTTCCTCTTCAGGCTGTGCTTCAGAGGGCATGATTTCACCAGTTCCCATCAGCTTGATAGATTCACTAGAAGGAGCTTCATCTAGAGTGCTTGGTAGGAGCTCTCGTTGTGAACCATTGGTTTCATCAAATCGCACATCCACTATTTCAACGATTTTGTAGTGGAAGAGGTTGAAGACTCTGTAGGAGTGCGAATCCTTTCCATAGCCAAGCATGAAGCCTTCGTGAGCCTTTGGGTTCAAATTTTGACTTGTGATGGGGATCCTTGATCCAGCACCTAGCACCAAAGACTCTGAAGTAGCTGACATTTGGCTTCTTGCCAGTAAGGAGCTCATAGGATGTTTTGCCCAGAAGCTTGTGGATGTAAACACGGTTGATGATGTGACATGCAGTATCAATAGCTTTAGGCCAGAACTTTCTTGGTGTCTTGTACTCGTCGAGCATTGTTCGAGCCATCTCAATGAGGGTTCTGTTCTTGCGCTCAACAATGCCATTTTGCTGAGGTGTGTAAGGAGCAGAAAATTCATGAGTGATTCCCACTGTATCTAGATAAAGATCAAGGCCGGTGTTCTTGAATTCAGTGCTGTTATCACTTCTGATATGCTTGATCTTGACGCCATAGTTGTTCATTGCTCGATTGGCGAATCGTCTGAAGACATCTTGTACTTCAGTCTTGTAGAGAATTATGTGCACCCATGTGTATCTTGAGTAGTCATCAACAATGACGAAGCCATAGAGACACACCGTTGTTGTGAGGGTGGAGTAGTGAGTAGGTCCAAATAAGTCCATGTGTAGCAGCTCGAAGGGTTGAGATGTTGTCATGATTGTCTTCGAGGGGTGCTTGGCCCTCGTCATCTTCCCAGCTTCGCAAGCACCACACAAATGATCTTTCTTGAACTTGACACCTTCGATGCCTATGACATGCTTCTTCTTGATGAGAGTGTGCAAGTTCCTCATGCCAGCATGCCCCAGCCTTTGATGCCAGAGCCAGCATTGTGAAGCTTTTGCAAGAAGACATACGACAAGCTGTGGACCTGCTGAGAAATCTACCATGTATAGATCACCTTTTCTATACCCTTCAAAGACTAGAGACTTGTCAGATTCCATTAGTACAAGGCAACGATATTTTCCAAATATCACAATCATGTTTAAGTCACAAAGCATTGAGACAGACAATAAGTTGAATCCAAGGGATTCAACAATCATCACTTTATCCATGTGTTGATCCTTTGAGATTGCAACTCTACCTAGAACCAATACCTTGCCTTTACCAGTGTCAGCAAATGTGATTTGACTCTTGTCGGATGGACGTAAGGTTGAGTCCATGAGAAGACTTCGATCACCAGTCATATGATTAGTGCATCTGCTGTCAATAATCCATTCTGAAGCTTTTGGTGACATGCCCTTGGCACCGCGTGCCATGAAGAAGTAGGTGGGAGCAGGATCGTCCTTGTCATCATCAGCGTTTGTGTGGGAGTCATTGTATTTAGTGTTGAAGATGGACTTTGCAACGTAGGTTGTGGCCAGAGCCAGACTTGCAATGCCAGAGTCGGACTCAGCTTCAGATTCCACCTCTGCCTCCTCAGAAGCAGACTCCTCCTCTGAATCCATTTCCTTGCCAACAAAAGCACGAGCCTTGCCAGATGAGCTCTTCTTATGAGATGAGGACTTGATGTAGACTTGGAAGAAGACTTTGATGATTTCTTCTTCTTCTTGTCATCAGAGTCATATTCCTTGCTCTTCTTCTTCTTCTCGTTGTCCCATTGAGGACACTCAGAGATGTAGTGCCTAGGCTTCTTACACTTGTGACATGTTCTCTTCTTGTTGTCTTGAGTGGAAGCTTCATCATTTCTTGAACTGGATCGTGAAGACTTTCTGAAGCCCTTCTTCTTGGTGAATTTCTGGAACTTCTTCACAAGCATAGCAAGCTCCCTTCCAATGTCTTCAGGATCATCAGAACCGCAGTCAGATTCTTCTTCTTCAGATGAGGAAACAAATTTTGCCTTCAAAGCACGAGTTCGGCCATAGTTGGGGCCATAGATATCTCTTTTCTCAGAAAGCTGGAACTCATGTGTATTGAGCCTCTCAAGTATGTCAGACGGATCGAGTGTCTTGAAGTCAGGACGTTCTTGTATCATGAGGGCAAGGGTGTCAAAGGAGGTGTCAAGTGATCTCAGCAGTGTCTTGAAAATTTCATGCTTGGTGATCTCAGTGGCGCCAAGAGCTTGAAGCTCATTTGTGATGTCAGTCAGACGATCAAACGTGAGCTGGACATTTTCATTGTCGTTTCTCTTGAAGCGGTTGAAGAGGTTGCGAAGAACACTGATCCTTTGATCTCTCTGTGTTGAGACGCCTTCATTGACCTTGGATAGCCAGTCCCAGACTAGCTTTGACGTTTCCAGAGCACTCACACGGCCATACTGTCCTTTTGTCAGATGACCATAGATGATGTTCTTTGCAGTCGAGTCCAGTTGAATGAACTTCTTGACATCAGTAGGGGTGACACCTTCACCAGTTTTGGGAACGCCATTCCTGACGACATACCAAAGGTCGACATCAATGGCTTCAAGATGCATGTGCATCTTATTCTTCCAGTAGGGATATTCAGTTCCATCGAACCGGGGCAGGCAGCGGAGACTTTGATTATCCCTGCAGTCGACATAGCTAAACTCCAGGTGGTTAAACCGAATCACACAGAACAAGGGAGTACCTTGCTCTGATACCAATTGAAAGTGCTAGTTATCGACTAGAGGGGGGGGTGAATAGGAGATTTTTATCTAAGTCTTCAAAGCATGGAAGTTTCGAAGACAAACAATAGAAATGACCTAATTGATATGCAGCGGAAGATAAACTACAACAAGCAAGCCATAGTCAAGTATGCAATAGCGTTAACGTAGAAAGACTAATAGCAGCTAGGTAGTAGGATCAGGATGGAAGATAGTATGAAGCCAATCAACAATAGTAGTCAAGCAATGAAGTCAATCAGATAAGACAGATAGGCAATGACTTCACGAAGACAAACTCAAAGTAAAGGAGGGAAGAGATAGAACCAGTCGCTTGTTGAAGACACAGGATTTGTTGGACCAGTTCCAGTTGCTGTGACAACTGTACGTCTGGTTAGGGAGGCTGAGATTTAACTCAGAAGACCGTGTCTTCACCTTATTCCCCTTGAGCTAAGGACACCCAGTCCTCGCCCAATCACTCTGGTAAGTCTTCAAGGTAGACTTCCAAACCTTCACAGACTTCGTTCACCCGACAATCCACAATGACTCTTGGATGCTCAGAACGCGATGCCTAACCGGCTGGAGGATACACAATCCTCAAGTGTAATAAGTCTTCAGGTCACACAGACAGAAAGACTTCAGTGATGCCTAACACTATTTGGCTCTGGGTGTTTGGGCTTTGTCCTCGCAAGGATTTCTCTCTCTCAAATGCTTCGAGGTGGGTTGCTCTCAAAACGACAAAAGCCGTAAACTAACTCTAAGCAGCCACCAATTTATGGTGTAGGGGGTGGGCTATTTATAGCCACAAGGCAATCCGACCTGATTTGTCCGAAATGACCCTGGGTCAATAAGGAACTGACACGTGTTCCAACGGTCAGATTTCAAACACACGCGGCAACTTTACTTGGGCTACAAGCAAAGCTGACTCATCCAGCTCTGGATAAGATTTTCTCTCATTGTCTTCGCTTGAAGACATAGGATTTGGGTTGAGCGTCACTTCAGTCACCCTGACTTAGTTCACTTGGACCCCACTTAACAGTATGGTGGTTCCTATGACTCAACAAAGAAGAAAAGGAAACAACGAAACCACACAGTCTTCGCGCTCCATAGTCTTCACGCAATGTCTTCTCATGTCATAGTCTTCAATACGAATATCTTCTCATACCACCATTGTCTTCAATGTCTTCATACATTTTTAGGGGTCATCTCCGGTAGGTAAACCGAATCAATGAGGGACACTACATGCGTTATCCTGCAATTCTCACAAACGCATTAGTCCCTCAACCAACTTTGTTGTCAATACTCCAAAACCAACTAGGGGTGGCACTAGATGCACTTACAAGATCACAAGCACAAGATGATGATGGCCATATCATATCACTTATATTGATTGCATGTGATGTTTATCTTTTATGCATCTTATCTTGCTTTGATTGACGGTAGCATTATAAGATGATCTCTCACTAAATTTCAAGATAAAAGTGTTCTCCCTGAGTATGCACCATTGCCAAAGTTTGTCGTGCACAAACACCACGTGATGATCGGGTGTGATAAGCTCTGCGTCCATCTACAACGGGTGCAAGCCAGTTTTGCATACGCGGAATACTCAGGTTAAACTTGACGAGCCTAGCATATGCAGATATGGCCTCAGAACACTGAGACCGAAAGGTCGAGCGTGAATCATATAGTACATATGATCAACATAGTGATGTTCACCATTGAAAACAACTCCATTTCACGTGATGATCGGTTATGGTTTAGTTGATTTGGATCACGCGGTCACTTAGATGATTAGAGGGATGTCTATCTAAGTGGGAGTTCTTAAGTAATATGATTAATTGAACCTTAATTTATCATGAACTTAGTCCTGATAGTATTTTGCAAATTATGTTGTAGATCAATAGCTCGCATTGTTGCTTCCCTATGTTTTATATGTGTTCCTAGAGAAAACTAATTTGAAAGATGATAGTAGCAATGATTCAGACTGGGTCCATGATCTGAGGTTTATCCTCATTGCTGCACAGAAGAATTATGCCCTTGATGCACCGGTAGGTGACAGACCTATTGCAGGAGCAGATGCAAACGTTATGAATGTTTGGCTAGCTCAATATGATGACTACTTGATAGTTTAGTGCACCATGCTTAACGGCTTAGAATCGGGACTTCAAAGACCTTTTGAACGTCATGGACCATATGAGATGTTCCAGGAGTTGAAGTTAATATTTCAAGCAAATACCCGAGTTGAGAGATATGAAGTCTCCAACATGTTCTATAGCTAAAAGATGGAGGAGAATTGCTCAACTAGTGAGCATGTGCTTAGATTGTCTGGGTACTACAATCGCTTGAATCAAGTGGGAGTTAATCTTCCAGATAAGATAGTGATTGACAGAGTTCTCTAGTCACCATCACCAAGTTACTAGAACTTCGTGATGAACTATAATATGCAAGGGATGACGAAAGTAATTCCCGAGCTCTTCGCAATGCTAAAATCGGCGAAGGTATAAATCAAGAGAGAGCATCAAGTGTTGATGGTTGAAAAGACCACTAGTTTCAAGTAAAAGGGAAAAGGGAAAAAAAGGGAACTTCAAGTAGAATGACAAGCAAGTTGTCACTCCCATGAAGAAGCCCAAAGCTAGACCCAAGCCTGAAACTGAGTGCTTACACTGCAAAGGAAATGGTCACTAGAAGCGGAAATGCCTTGAATATTTGGTGGATAAGAAGGATGGCAAAGTGAACAAGGGTATATTTGATATACAGGTTATTGATGTGTACCTTACTAGTGTTTATAGTAGCTCTTGGGTATTCGATACTTGTTCGGTTGCTAAATATTAGTAACTCGAAACAGGAGTTACAGAATAAACAGAGACTAGTTGAGGGTGAAGTGACGATGTGTGTTGGAAGTGGTTCCAAGATTGATATGATCATCATCACACACTCCCTATACTTTTGGGATTAGTGTTAAACCTAAATAACTGTTATTTGGCGTTTGCGCTGAGCATGAATATGATTTGATCATGTTTATTGCAATACGGTTATTCATTTAAAGTCAGAGAATAATTTTTGTTCTGTTTACATGAATAAAACCTTCAATGGTCATACACCCAATGAAAATAGTTGGTTGGATCTCGATCGTAGTGATACACATATTCATAATGTTGAAGCCAAAAGATGCAGAGTTGATAATGATAGTGCAACTTATTTGTGGCACTGCCACTTGGGTCATATTGGTGTAAAGTGCATGAAGAAACTCCATACTGATGGACTTTTGGAATCACTTGATTATGAATCACTTGGTACTTGCGAACCATGCCTTATGGGTAAGATGACTAAGACTCCATTCTCCGGAATAATGGAGCGAGCAACTAACTTATTGGAAATAATACATACTGATGTATACGATCCGATGAGTCTTGAGGCTCGTGGAGGGTATCTTATTTTCTGTTCTTCATAGATGATTTGAGCAGATATGGGTATATCTACTTGATGAAACATAAGTCTGAAACATTTGAAAAGTTCATATAATTTCAGAGTGAAGTGGAGAATCATCGTAACAAGAAAATAAAAGTTTCTACGATC
Source organism: Triticum aestivum (assembly GCF_018294505.1). Classification (NCBI taxonomy): domain Eukaryota; kingdom Viridiplantae; phylum Streptophyta; class Magnoliopsida; order Poales; family Poaceae; genus Triticum; species Triticum aestivum. The sequence goes on from NC_057801.1 coordinate 677,523,185, forward strand.
TGATCGTGGAGGAGAATATTTGAGTTACGAGTTTGGTCTTCATTTTAAACAATGCAGAATAGTTTCGCAACTCATGCCACCTGGAACACCACAACATAATGGTGTGTCTGAACATCGTAACCGTACTTTATTAGATATGGTGCAATCTATGATGTCTCTTACCGATTTACCACTATCGTTTTGTGGTTATGCATTAGAGACAACTACATTCACGTTAAATAGGGCACCATCTAAATCGGTTGAGACGACACTGTATGAACTGTGGTTTGGCAAGAAACCAAAGTTGTCGTTTCTTAAAGTTTGGGGTTGCGATGCTTATGTGAAAAAGTTTCATCCTAGTAAGCTAAAAACCAAATCGGAGAAATGTGTCTTCATAGGATACCCAAAGGAGACTGTTGGGTACACCTTGAAAGGATCGATATGGTTGACTAGAGGGGGGGGTTGAATAGGCAACTAACAATTTTTAAGCTTTTCTTTAACAATTTAAACCTTGCAACAAAATAGGTTGTCTAGATATGTAACTATGTGGACAACCTATATGATGCAATGCCAACTAGCACACAAGCAAGCAATAGAAGCAACACAAGTAAGCTTGCAAAAGTAAAGGCATGAAATAACCAAGAGTGGAGCCGGTGGAGACGAGGATGTGTTACCGAAGTTCCTTCCTTTTAAGGGGAAGTACGTCTCCGTTAGAGCGGTGTGGAGGCACAATGCTCCCCAAGAAGCCACTAGGGCCACCGTAATCTCCTCACGCCCTCACACAATGCGAGATGTCGTGATTCCACTATTGGTGCCCTAGAAGGCGGCGACCGAACCTTTTACAAACAAGGTTGGGGCTATCTCCACAACACTTGGAGGCTCCAAACAACACCACGAAGCTTCACCACAATGGAGTATGGCTTCGAGGTGACCTCAGTCGTCTAGGGTGCTCAAACACCCAAGAGTAACAAGATCCGCTAGGGATTAGTGGGGGGAATCAAATTTCTATTGGTGGAAGTGTAGATCGGGGCCTTCTCAACCAATCCCGAGCAAATCAACAAGTTTGATTGGCTAGGGAGAGAGATCGGGCGAAAATGGAGCTTGGAGCAACAATGGAGCTTTTGGGGGAAGAGGTAAGTCAACTTTGGGGAAGAAGACACCTTTATATAGTGGGGGAAACAATCCAACCGTTACCCCCCCCAAACAGCCACGCACAGAGCGGTACTACCGCTTGGGCAAGGCGGTACTACCGCTGATAAGCGGTACTACCGCTCCCTCCCAGCGGTACTGCCGCGCTGACGAGGGATGCAGGGTCCTGGTCCCAGAGTGGTACTACCGCGGGAGCAATGGTGGTACTACCGCTTGGAGCGGTACTACCGCTACTACTGCCGCTACTAGTACCGTAAAACCCGACACGAAAAAACAACGGTCTCGAGTTGAGGCGGTAGTAGCCCGGATGGTACTACGGCCAAAGACCACAAGCGATACTAACGCTCGGGGAGCGGTACTACCGCTTGACGTGCTTCGGCGGTACTACCGCTGAGGACCGCGGGACTACCGCTGGGACAGGACAGGGCAGGCACAGATAGGAAAGATAGCTCCAATGAAACGGAAAGAAACGTCGGGTGTGATAAGGATGTGTACGTGATGATTCCACCCTAGCCTTACCAAAGCGGATCCCCTCTTGATAGTACGGTGACTCCTACGAAACTAGTCCACCAACAGAGAAACGAAGGAGCTACACCGTCTTGAATAAAACACCGAGGGGAGGTAATCATCTCGTGCCAAAGGATGAATCTCTGAAAGAATTCAACGCACACGATTAGTCCGCAAAAGCATTGTCATCAATCACCAAAACATCTTGGGGGTAAATATGCCCTTACAATCTCCCCCTTTTTGGTGGATTGATGACAATACGGGATTTGCACAAACAGGAAAGATATAGGACAAGCGCAAAACCCCACCGTCCTAAAATGTAGATGGGCTCCCCCTAGATGTGTGCTATCTAGATAAGTGCTTTGGACTGCACGACACACATACCGGGATCAATGCTCCCCCTACATTTTAGAGACCAACCACCTAAGCAAGGTATATGAGAGCAACATAGATAACAGGATAATCATGCAACTCATAAGCTAGACAGACATAGATAATGATACTCGAAAGAAGATAAGGTAGCATATGTCTCACACCATATGACTGGAACTTAGGTCTCACTGACACAAACCAAACCAAGCAAACTGCAAGAAAACACAAACACAGAAGGCGGAAGACACAACACAAATCCCTAAACTCTCTCCCCCTTTGGCATCGAGACACCAAAAAGGAGAGGGAGTGTTGCTACGGCTCCAGGTGATAGCAAGAGAGGGACTCAAATATAAGGTCTCAGCGGGATCGTCTGCGCCACCGTCGTCGGTCGGGAAGTGCTCGGCAGCAGAATCGGTCCACGGGCAGTGCTGCTGAATCCACTCCTCTTCCTCAGTAAGCTGGTCCTCAGATCCACTGTTAACGGTGGCACCCAACTGACGCATGAGCTCCTTGTGACGACTATAGGCCTTCTTCTCACCCACATGAGTCATGTACTGACCACGAGCCTCCATGTAGAACAACTTCTTCATCTTGAGCTTGAGCTTCTTTGCCCAAGAGGGCTCTGCCGCAGAAGGCACATAGTCACCATCATCCTCAGCCTCAGCCTCAGCCTCCTCCTCGGTCTCCATGGCAGAAGCTGACGAAGGACCTCCAGATTTAGGGACCTGAGTGCCCTAGTTGTCCTTCTTCCTCAGACGCTTGATGTCGTGAGAAACCAACTCTCCAGTCTCTAGCATCATCATGGGATAGACACGATCCCAGGCCTTCTCAATAAGCAGCATGATGAACGGACCATAAATCAGGCACTTGCGCTCGGAGATAGCAGATAAAAGCTCAGACCACATAATGAGATATATCCAGGGACTCTCCGGTGTTTTGTTCCTTCTCACGCTGGCAGAAGAGAAGCATGTCCATGAGATAAGAATGAACCATATCCAGATTCCCGATGCGAGGGAAAAGTGTCTCACGGAAGACACGGTGAAGGATGTCCAGAAAGGCAGGCAGCTCATACGTTTCCTTCTTCGTCTCAGGTTTGATCTTCAAAGTGCAGTAGGGCCATAGAGCTTGCTTGTGAGTGGAGGTGGTGTTGTGGTGTGGGCGAAAGCCGACAAGAGACGCAAGCCCTTGATCTTCTACCCCAATCAATTCCATGAACGCCTTCCACTTGACTAAAAGCAACTTGCCGTTGGTCATCCAAGTCAGTGTCCTGTCCTCATCAGTCCTGAGATGAACCGTGGCATAGAATTGAGCCACAATATCAGCATCATAATCTTTGGTGAATTGCATGACACTAAGAATGTTCAGTTGAGTGCACATCTGAAGAGCTTCACGAAAGTAATCAGGATCCTTCTCCATATGGTCGGTGTTGATGGAGTGCATGTTGACAAAGAGGTTCTTCTTGGCCTTGAGTACATCAAAGAATATGGCAAACTGAAACCTGTTCCAGAACGGACGGTTGACCAAAGTGGGGTCTTGTTCTGCCTCATAGGGGTTGCGGCGACGTCTTGCCCAGAACTCCTTGGCTTGCATTTCTGGCACAGTTTTGCCACATTGCTTCGGCTTGACAGCAGACTTCTTCTGGAGTTGAGGTGGAGGTGGAGCACTTGAGGAACCTCCTGCAGTCTCAGTTGTGTGGTAACGCTTTTACGTGGCATGACCGGGGTTGATACGCCGAGCCTGATGCTCAGGAAGCTCATCACCTGGAACCACACACAAGAACACACAAACAACCAGAAGGAACGAGCATAAGCCACCAAACACAACCAAAAAGGATCACCGAATAGTAAGAGTATGGTGGAACCTGGTAGAGGGCGGTAGTACCGCGACCTGTGAGCGGCAGTACCGCTCCAAGCGGTAGTACCGCTCCAGAGGGAGCGGTAGTACCGCTCGAGACGGGGAAACAGCAGTTTCCTACTGTCGTGGTTAGATCCGGCACTACCGTCCTACCAAATTCAAAAATACTTCTACCAAACACCAATCCAAACTGCCTAGATGCCCTCTCCATCCTACTCAAGCCTAGATTTGGCAAAAAATCTAGAGATGCAACTATTATTGCCCCTAAGATGCTAGATTGGAAATCCAGACAAGAAGAGAGAGGGAACGGGGGCAATACCGGCATCCATGGCAAGAGGACAAGGTGGGGATTGTCTTCACCGAAGGAAATGGAGAGGAGCTCCCCGGAGAGGGAGATCCGCCGGAGCCCTCCCGCGGCGCCGGTTGCTGGAGAGACGAACAGAGTGAGGGGGCGAGCGAATGGGTATGGGGGAGAAGAAAACTCCCCCTGCCCCCGATATAACCCCCTACCCCCGGCTCGCAGCGGTAGTACCGCGCTGGTGGGCGGTAGTACTACTTAGAGCGGTAGTACCGCACACCACTAGCGGTAGTACCGCTCAGCAACCAACAGGCCTCTAGACACACGGCTCAAGCTCAAAAAGAAACGGAGAACACAACCAAGAAGGAGGAAAGACCAACACTGCCACAAACACACTAACAACGGACCATAACACACCTCTTCAAGAGAGGGCGATGGCCGATGCCACCTATGTTTGAGTCAAGAGGTATGGTGTCGTGAAGATTTTAACCTTGGACCCATGACCAAAACTCGTCCTTGAAGCACCAGTACCATAAAACATGGTTAAAGTGCAAGACTAGATCAATTTATGCATAATGGGGGGGGGGGTAGGGAGAGTTCATTGAGAGAGCAACACTCCCCCTATTTCCATGCCTACATCTAGACTAGAAAACAAGTAGAGTGGGGAGGGGTGTGCACGGGCTCAAGTCATATTGCTCGAATCAATGATATTTAGCTCATGCCTTAACTTGTGAAATCTTGCTTCATCCCAGGGCTTTGTGAAAATATCTGCAAGGTTATCATGAGTGTTGACATACTTGATCTCGATCTCCCCTCGCCTAATGTGATCCCGGATGAAGTGATACCGAATCTCAATATGCTTCGTCTTGAAATGTTGCACCGGGTTGAGAGAAATCTTGATGGCACTTTCGTTGTCACACCAAAGAGGCACTTTGTCACAAATGACACCGTATTCCTTTAAAGTTTGCCTCATCCATAAGAGTTGTGCACAACAACTACCGACCGCCACATATTCCGCTTTGGTGGACGAGAGAGACACACAACTTTGTTTCTTGGAAGACCAACTCACCAAAGAGCAACCAAGAAATTGGCACCCTCCGGAAGTGGACTTCCTATCCACCTTGTCTCCCGCCCAATCGGAATCCATAAATCCTTCAAGCTTGAAGTTTGCTCCTCTTGGGTACCAAAGGCCAAAGTTTAGGGTGCGGCTTGACCGCCACAAAATGGCTTTCCTTTGGTGCGGCTTGAAACCGTGCACACATACCCACACTCAACATGATATCCGGTCTAGATGCACAAAGGTAAAGCAAGGATCCAATCATAGAGCGATATACCTTTTGATCCACCGCTTTACCATTGTGATCAATGTCAAGTTGGCACTTGGTAGGCATTGGAGTATAAGCCGGCTTGACATCACTTAGCTTGAATCTCTTAAGCATGTCTTGAGTGTATTTGGCTTGGTTGATGAAGGTACCTTCTCTTCTTTGTTTGATATCGAAACCAAGGAAGAACTTCAACTCTCCCATCGAAGACATCTTGAACTTAGAGGTCATGAGAGCAGCAAATTCTTCATTGAAAGCTTTGTTAGGGGAACCAAAGATAATGTCATCAACATATAGTTGGCACACAAACAACTCCCCTTTGACCTTCTTAGTAAAAAGAGTGGGATCGAATTGCCCAATTTCAAATCCACGATCTTGTAACAACTCGGTAAGGTGGTCATACCATGCACATGGGGCTTGTTTAAGGCCATAGAGTGCCTTATCGAGTTGATACACATGATCCGGGAAGTAAGGATCCTCGAACCCGGGGGGTTGCTTGACATAAACCAACTCATTAATAGGACCATTAAGAAAAGCACTTTTCACATCCATTTGTTGTAACTTAAAGTTATGATGGGAAGCATAAGCAATCAACAAACGAATGGATTCAAGGCGAGCAACGGTTGCAAAGGTTTCACCGTAGTCGATACCCTCGACTTGGGAGTAGCCTTGTGCTACCAATCTTGCCTTGTTGCGAATGATGTTCCCATGAGAATCTTGCTTGTTCTTGAAAATCCACTTTGTTCCAATGACATTGTGGTTCCCCAATGGCCTTGGCACCAATATCCAAACCTTGTTGTACTCGAAGTTGTTGATTTCTTTGTGCATGGCATTGAGCCAATCCGAGTCTTCGAGCGCCTCATAGACCTTTTGGGGTTCAACACAAGAGACAAATGCGTGATGTTCACAATAGTTTGCTAATTGTCTACGAGTGCTTACCCCCTTTCTTAGGCTTCCAACCGCATTTTCCATGAGGTGGCCTTTGGTGGTGAGCTTGGAAGCAATCTTCGCGGCACGACGCTCTAATTCCTCCTCGGATGTGGAAGGAGGAGGGTTAACTTGATTATCTTGAGCGCCGTCTTGAGCGTGTTCTTTATCTTGAGCTTGCTCATGATCTTGAACTTGATCTAGGGGGAGAACTTGACCTTGGGCATCATTTGAAGGTTCACCACCATCTTGAGATTGATCTTGCCCTTGGTCTTGTTCACGAGGTTGAGGGCCTACACTTTGTTCTTCGGAAGCGTGTGTGTCTTGAGTAGGTGAGGGATCCACTTGAGTGGAGCATTGTCCTTCTCCTTCGGCCACAAGGGGTTCCTCAATGGGTAGAATATGACCAATACCCATTCTTCTTATGGCTTGGGGAGGAATTTCATCACCTACATCACAAGTACCACTTTGCTCCACTTGGGAGCCGTTATTTTCGTCAAACTCCATGTTACACGTCTCCTCAATGAGTCCGGTGGACTTGTTGAGAACACGGTAAGCATGAGAGTTTGTAGAATAACCAACAAATATGCCCTCATAAGCTCTAGCCTCAAATTTAGACAACCGAACACCTTTCTTGAGAATTAAACACTTACACCCGAACACCCGGAAGTACTTGAGATTGGGCTTGTTTCCGGTTAGTATCTCATAAGGAGTCTTGTTCAAGCCTTTGCGGAGATAGAGCCGATTGGATGCATGACATGCGGTGTTGATGGCTTCGGCCCAAAAGTTGTATGGAGACTTGAACTCTGCCATCATGGTCCTTGCCGCATCCATCAACGTCCGGTTCTTCCTCTCTGCAACACCATTTTGTTGAGGGGTATAAGGTGCAGCATATTGATGCTTGATCCCCTCATCACTAAGAAACTCATCCAAGGTGTAGTTCTTGAACTCGGTGCCGTTGTCACTTCTTATTGTCAGGATCTTTGCATTATGTTGACGTTGAGCTTCATTTGCAAAGTCGATGATGGTGTGTTGAGTCTCACTCTTCCTCTTGAAGAAGTGTACCCAAGTGTATCTTGAATAATCATCCACAATAACCAAGCAATACTTTCTATCCCCAAGACTATGAAAGGATGGAGGCCCAAAGAGGTCCATGTGAAGGAGCTCCAAGGGTCTCTTAGAGTAGATGATAGTCGTGGGAGGGTGAGCCGTCTCATGTAGCTTTCCTTCGATACAAGCACTGCAAGCACGATCTTTGGAAAAACTAACATTTGTTAGTCCACGGACATGGTCCCCCTTGAGAAGACTTTGCAAAGATCTCATATTGACGTGGGCTAAACGGCGATGCCAAAGCCATCCCACATCAACTTTAGCCATTAGGCATGTCGCGGTCTTAGTGGGTTGCTCCGAAAAGTTAATCACATAGAGACCATTCTCGACAAGCCCAACCAAGGCTACTTTAAGAGTCTTGCTCCACAAGAGGGCCACGACATCAATATCAAAGAAGGTGGCAAAGCCCATGAGTGCAAGTTGACGAACGGAAAGTAAATTGAACGCAAGGGACTCAACAAGCATGACTTTCTCGATCGTTAGATCCTGAGAAATGACAACCTTGCCAAGACCCAATACCTTAGAATGTGAGGCATCACCCCACTCGACATTGGTGGGCATAGATGGGATCTTTTGCACGTCCACCACCAAGTCCTTGCTCCGGGTCATATGATTTGTTGCTCCACTATCAAGCAACCATGATCCCCCACCGGAAGCAAACACCTACAAGAGATCAATGCTTGGTTTTAGGTACCCATTTAGTAATGGGTCCTTTGATGTTAGTAACAAGGGTCTTAGGCACCCAAATAGACCATTCAATGTACTCATATGAAGAACCAACAAATTTAGCATAAACATGCCCATCACTAGCACAACACAACACATAAGAGGGGTTAAAGTCGCCGACTTTGTTGGGAGAGATGGCTTTGCCCTTTTTGGCATCACCACTCTTCGCATTGTTCTTGTTCTCCTTAGGAGCACCCTCTCCCTCCTTCACAAAAGTTTGCTTAAGTGGGGGAGGTCGTTTGGTCTTGTTATTCTTCTTCTCGTTCTTCTTCTTGTTCTTGGACTTGGGTGAGAATCCAACTCCCTCCTTGCCCACAACTTCCTTTTGATTGCTCAAAAGGTCATTTAGGTTCTTCTCACCTTGTATGCATGACACAAGACCTTTCTCGAGTTGTTCCTTCAACTTGACATTCTCCTCCACAAGATGCACATGCTCACAACACGGGTTAGTAGCATTTGCATTATCAATTAAGACCATGTGAGGAAATGTGGCCTTTGCCTTGGTTAGCTTAACTTGGAGTTGAGCATGAGACTCCTTGAGGTTTGCATGAGCACCTTTCAAGACCTTATGGGCCTTGTCAAGTACATCAAACTCCTCCTTGAGTCTAGCATGATCAACCTGTAATGCCCCGGATACAACTTTCCATATTCGTAACTCCGAATCTTGTCATTTCTGGCTATGTGATTTATTATTTCCTCCGTGTTTGGGTTTTTGTCTATTGTTTTGCATTTTGTTCTTGTTCTGCATCTCGTCTCATGTCATCATTCGCATTGCATCGGCATCGTTTTCATAAAACTTGCATCCGCTCGTAGTTGTCATGTCCCCCTTGCTTTCGTTGACTGTTCCGAGACCAATCGGGTTTTCGCTTCCCTCTTGACCATGACCACCTAACCTCTCTTGCCAGCTCGCAGCCCCCTCGCGTGCGTCGGAAACTTGCTCCAAAACCAAACCGCTCAGTCATCACCGTTGGATTCGGATCATCCCCAAACATCTACAAAACATATCTATTTTCTTATTTGGACTCCCTAGATATTTATTCGCGACCGTCCAATTAAGATCGAAGGGACCAAATGCACCTAACCAAAATTCACCTACTATATAATCAGCCTAGCTAACCCTAGAACCTAGCCGTCCCATCCATTCCAATCCCGCAGCCGCCGCCGCCACTCTCTGGCATCTCCTCGGGATCTCCTCCCGATCCAATCTCCCCGACCACCTTCCTTGTTTTCCGTCGACGCCCAATCCTCAGCCTCCACTGCCCATCGCCCGAGCCAACGAGAGTCCAGCCCCAGCCTCCACCTCTCCTATAGCCCCGTACGCTCCTCTGCCCGACCTCCTCACACCGATAGCCGGTGAGCAACAGCCCAAGGCCGAGCAGCCCGTGAGGCACCGGCCTCCTCATCTCCTTGCTGCCTTGCGGGACCTCCTTCCCCTCGTCGGAGCCACACATCAGTGACCCCAGGACCGTCGCCTTCTTCTCCCCGTCTCTCCCTTCCTTCCCGTGCGTCTCTCTCTCTCGCTCAGTGCCCATCTCTCTCTCTATGTCTTCTCTACCCAGGAGCAGGAACCATGCCTTGGACGCCAAGCTCCGCCGCTGCCGTCCTGTGCACACCGCCGTCCAGATTGCCGGTTCCCTGCTGAGGCGCAGCGGATCTGGCCATTCCGGCCGATTCCCGCCGACCCCGTCGCCAGGAGCCCGCGACAAGTCCGCCGCCCTCATACTGCTTCACTGAGACGCGGACGAACACAAGCTCCTGCCTCCCCGCCCGGTTCGTCCAACTGCGCGCGTTGACCAGCACCAGCGCGTGGGTCGCGCCAGGCCCAGCGCCCCCCCTTCCGGCCTCACCTCACCGCAATTCCGGGCCATGGCCCATGGTGAGGCCACCTCCAGCGCCCTCCCGTTTTTTCGTTGTTGGGCCAGCCAGATTCGGCCTAGTGTGTTTTTTTCCTTGCCTGCGATTTTGTCCTTTATCCAGGAAATTGCTGTCTTACAGAAAAGTCCCTAGAGTTCATGCATTTAATAACTCATCAACTGTGCATCGGTTTAAAATGTTTTAAGCATGTAAAATGCTTAGAATGTTGTGTAGATTAATAATATGCCACTTTCATCCATGTTTAAAATGCTGTTTGTTTAAATTTGCTCAAATGCCATGTTAAAATGCATTATTCCATAACTAAATAACCGTAGCTCGGTTTTAAATAAACTTTATATGTAAATGGGGTGAAAAAATGCCTAGTTTAACATGGTGCGCTTTATTTTCCTGGTTAACAACAATAAAATATGGTTTAGGGCAGAACAGTACCAAATTCAAAATATGGACATGAGGATTTTCCGGAATTGTTGTTTGTTGTTCCGGCCTCATTTTAACTTGCCTAGATAGGTAGTTTTCATATGCTTCACCCCCTGCTATGTTTAAAAACATTTTTTGGGTACATAAACAAGAGAGAACTAAATATTTGATGTGGTGTTTCGGCAATATGCAACTCGTTGCATATTGAGCTCCACTTAACTTGTAGTATTATTTGTCCCAAATTGCCATGCCATGCCTCATTAAACCAGACATGCATCATACTTGTTTGTGCATCATGCCATGTTTATGCTTGTGCATTTACCATGTTGTTGGTTTCTTTCCGGTGTTGCTTCTTAGTTTCGGTAATGTTGCGATTGTGAGGATTCGTTCGACTACGTCCGTTCATCTTCTTCATGGACTCATTCTTCTTCCTAGCAGGATTTCAGGCAAGATGATCGCTACCCTGGATCTCACTACTATCATTGCCATGCTAGTTGCTTCGTTCTATCGCTTGCTGCGCTACCTATCACCTGTTTATCAAGCCTGCCAAATTGCCATGTCAACCTCTAACCTTTTTCACCCTTCCTAGCAAACCGTTGTTTGGCTGTGTTACCGCTTTTGCTCAGCCCCTCTTATAGCGTTGTTAGTTGCAGGTGAAGCTGAAGATTGCTCCATGATGGATAGGATTATGTTGGGATATCACAATATCTCTTATTTTATTAATGCATCTATATACTTGGTAAAGCGTGGAAGACTCGGCCTTATGCCTGGTGTTTTGTTCCACTCTTATCGCCCTAGTTTCCGTCATACCGGTGTTATGTTCCCGGATTTTGCATTCCTTACGCAGTTGGATGATTTATGGGACCCCCTTGATAGTTCGCTTTGAATAAAACTCCTCCAGCAAGGCCCAACATTGGTTTTACCATTTGCCTCACCTAGCCCTTTTTCCCTTGGGTTTCCGGAGCCCGAGGGTCATATTTATTTTACCCCCCGGGCCAGTTCTCCTCCGAGTGCTGGTCCAAACCGAGCGATGTCCGGCGCCCCCTGGGCAATCAGGGTCTATGCCAACCTGACGTCTGGCTCATCCGGTGTGCCCTGAGAACGAGATATGTGCAGCTCCTATCGGGATTTGTCAGCACAACGGGCGGTTTTGCTGGTCTTGTTTTACCATTGTCGAAATGTCTTGTAAACCGGGATTCCGAGTCTGATCGGGTCTTCCTGGGAGAAGGTATATCCTTCGTTGATCGCGAGAGCTTATCATGGGCTAAGTTGGACACCCCTGCAGGGTATAAACTTTCGAAAGTCGTGCCCGCGGTTATGTGGCAGATGGGAATTTGTTAATGTCCGGTTGTAGATAACTTGACACCAGATCCGATTTAAAACGCATCAACCACGTGTGTAGCCGTGATGGTCTCTTTTCGGCGGAGTCCGGGAAGTGAACACGGTTTTGGGTTATGTTTGACGTAAGTAGGAGTTCAGGATCACTTCTTGATCATTGCTAGCTTCACGACCGTTCCGCTTGCTCTCTTCTCGCTCTTTTTTGCGTATGTTAGCCACCATATATGCTTAGTCGCTGCTGCAAACTCACCACTTTACCCCTTCCTTCCCATTAAGCTTTGCTAGTCTTGATACCCATGGTAATGGGATTGCTGAGTCCTCGTGGCTCACAGATTACTACACCAACAGTTGCAGGTACAGGTTATGCGATGATCATGATGCAAGAGCGATGCTTGCTTGCGTTGAGTTCTTCTTCTGTTTCTTCGATCAAGGGATAGGTTCCAGGTCGGCAGCCTGGGCTAGCAGGGTGGATGTCGTTTGAGTTTCTGTTTGTGTTTCATCCGTAGTCAGATGATGCTCTAATGTATTGTGATGTTGTATTCGTGTGGCGTTGTATGCCTCTTGTATGTATCCCCATCTATTATGTAATGTTGATGTAATGATATCCACCTTGCAAAAGCGTATCAATATGTGGTTCTATCCTTGGTGGGACCTTCGAGTCTCTTTAGGATAGTATCGCATATTGGGCGTGACAAGTTGGTATCAGAGCCTCGACCGACCATAGGAGCCCCCTTGATTGTTGGCCGTTGTTGAGTCTAGAAGAAAACTATTTTGAGTCTTAGGATTATATATATCGGAGAGTAGGATTCTTTTTACTCCTCAGCCCCTTCGTCGCTCTGGTGAGGTCTCTTGACGTAGATGTTTTGACTTTCCTCTCCTCAAATTTCACTAATTTTTTTAGGATCACGCGGGTATCTTGGAATCGTTCCGATGGTTTTGTGACGAGAACATTGTTCTTGGTGCCTCCTGTCTTTTATGTGGCAGTGACCCGGGGAGTTGAGCTCCGAGGTGTTGTCATCACAATTTTATCGTTGCAGTTCTGGAATACCTGAGTTTTACCGACATCGAAAATCTCTTTTATGCAGTTGTTGGTGAGATAACCTCGACGCCACCCAGTACTGGGGCGGGAGTTCGGGAGTATTGCCATAACTCGTATAACGGATGCTTTTCAAAGGTTGAGGTACACGATTTCCGGAGTTTTCTTGGTTATGTGTTCACGGATGGATACAGCTGGATGTAGGGATTTTTAGTTTGGGTGTGATATATTGCTTCCCCTGTATCCCCAACACCAGATTGCATAACCAGAAAGTTTCGGGAGTTTATAGGTGGGAATTCAAGTAGCTCGTAGGATATCTTTCCAACAGACACATGATACGATATGGGATCTATCATATGTTTGTTCCGGCTTATTCTCCAAGCCAAATCCTTTGTTTTGTTTTATTTGTGGTATTCAAGTTGCTTCGAAGTCAAATGTTGAATCCATACCTTTCCTAAACGGTGTTCTCATATTGCTATGTTAATACTAATCCTTCTTGATCATCGAGGTCGTCATGTTAATTCTTTTTCAACCGGTGTGCTTCTCTTCAAGTGGTTCCGATCCTTTTCAACATCCGCAAGATCAACTCTAAGTTTTCTCACCGGTGTTTGTTTCATCCATTCCAAGTTGTCTTTGTTTTCCCCGCCCTCCCACCCTTTTCTTCAAGGACTCAGATTTCTTAATCGGGTATCCATTTTATTGATGGGAAGACTCTCCATTCTTTTCCGTCAATGTTCTTATCCGGTGATTTCCCATGAAGATGCTCAACTGTTTCAAGTTCATCATCCTTCATTGTTGTTTCTTCTCCAGTGGATCCAATTCAAGCTTTCGATATTCATCATATTCCTTTCCTCGTTTCTAATGCTTTCTCATGCCGATGCATCTCTTAATCATTCACTTCTTCCTATTCATTTGTCCTGGAGTGCTAAAGATATTTCACAAGACTTGTGTTTCCATTCTCAATCTGTTTAAGATATTTCGAGGTTGTTATCTCATTCAAGTCATTTAATTCAACCGGTGCAATTTCCCTTTCAAGTAATTTTTCGAAGGTGTATCTTTTGAGTGGGCCCTAACCCACAGGTCTTTTCCCAGGATCCTACCTGACTCTTCTAATTTTCCCGGAGCTATTCTCAAATTCTTTTCCAAGTTCGATGTAAGAATGAATTATCATCAGTCATATTCCTTCTTCAAGATCGCTTTTAAAACATTTTCATCGTTGGTTCAACATTTCTATTCTTCTTTGCTCCGGAGTGTCTCATAAATTGTCATGGTGGTTCTCATCTTCATTCTCAACATTTGAAGACCGAAGAAGTGTTTCCTCTAAATCTTGTCCCTTCTCTCGAAGATTCATGGCTCTCTTAAATTCTTTTCACCCATCCGGAGCAATTCAAGAGTCTTTTCAGATTGATTCTCCGTAGCCCATCATCTCAGAATTATTCATTCTCAGCTTTCAACTCTCGTTCTCGAATTCTTCCGATGCATAGTTCAAATACCCTCTAATCAGTTCATGATCTCTTTGTTCTCATGTATCTAAATCCCCTCAAGTATCTTCGTTCATTTTCTAATTCTTCCCAATGTTTCGCTATCTTTTCTTTGTTTGTTTTTTTAATTCTTACGGCAGTTTGTTCAAGACTCCTATTCTATGTTCTCATATCGATTTATTCGTTGTTTCAATCCTACCGGTTGATCGTTGAAGACCTTCCTAAGTTTGCACTATATCTATCTTAATCCTCTCTACGAGAATAAGTAGTATGCAAAATCCGTTGCTTGTCATCAATTCAAATTGATGAAGGATACGCATAATGTAATTCTTATTCTTGTTTCATCCAAATGTTTAATCCCTTCCTTCGGAGTTTGTTCATGATGAAGTAATTCTCGGTTATAGTGTTTCATCTTTTCTTTTTCAGAGTTCCAAGTTTTCCGCATTATCTCGTCGTGAAGCTCCTTCTAAATCATCGCAAGGCTTCACCTGGTGTTTTCAAGTTCTCTTTCTTTCTATCATCCTTTTATTACCGGAGTTCTTCATGGAGGCTCCACATGATGGTTCGTCAAGGATTCTTTTCATTCTTCAATTGTTCTTCAAGATTTCTCTTGAAGTTATGACCCGCCAAGCTATACTCTAAAATAAACATGGTGCTCAACACATGTTTTGTTTTGAGGAGGTCAAGTATTCTTCATCTTGCATTCCAAAGTGCAATTCTTTCTACCTTATCTTTTGAGGTGGTATTATGTCACTCTTGACAATTTCCATTCATGTTTCTCGATTCACATGTTGTCAAGAATGAGGTATTTTAAACCCATCATTTTCTTCCTTGGAGTTATCTTGTGTCAGATTTCACCTAAAGCCTTTCCTTAAGGGTTGTTGCTATTTGTGGTGATTATGCATGACCCAAGCTTGCTCTTTATCCTCTTGGTGGAAGAAGTTTTCATCTCTTCGCTGATCTCAAAGCAAGCAATTGTTTTCGTTAGTGGCAGAATGTCACCTCATAGTCTTGAGATGTTTTCCATAAGCCCACTACAAGCTTATTCGTGTCGTTGTTGGTTTTCCAACAACCCCGTTGTAACCTTCTTGGAAGGGTGCTTTCCTAGCTCATTTGTGGCAGAAGTTGGCATTTTCTTCTTCATTCTGTTATTCCAATGATCTATCTTCTATTCTTTCTTCCGGAGGCATTGTGATGTTGCTCTTTTCACTCATCATCTCGAATTGTGAGGATCGTGTTCTTTTCGTGCTTATCCATTTAACTGGAGTGTTGTGTCATCTCTTCAAGTTCTTTTCATCTTATCAAGTCTTGCATCTCTTTTCAACCGAAGTGCTGCCCGAATTCTTCCTCTCTCATCTTGTTTTAACCGGAGTGGTTTCGAATTCTATCTTGTACGTTAAACTCTTGATTCATGTCTTTGCAACCTTCAAGTTCTTGTAATGTTCCTTGTTCCTCTTTTCTAACGGATTGTTGCAATCTCGTTCATCTTTGTTGGACTCTTTCTTATAAATTGCTCAACCTCTCAAGGTTCGTGGTTTCACTCGTTCGTCAAAGAAGCAACTTAGTTTTACCTCTTCTCTTCCTCTTTCTTTTCCCTCCAGTGCCATCCTAGGTCTCGGGACGAGATCCTCTCATAGTGGTGGAGTGTTGTAACGCCCCGGATACAACTTTCCATATTCGTAACTCCGACTCTTCTCATTTTCGGCTATGTGATTTATTATTTCCTTCGTGTTTGGGTTTTTGTCTGTTGTTTTGCATTTTGTTCTTGTTATGCATCTCATCTCATGTCATCATTCGCATTGCATCGGCATCGTTTTCATAAAACTTGCATCCGCTCATAGTTGTCGTGTCCCCCCTTGCTTTTGTTGACTGTTCTGAGACCAATTGGGTTTTCGCTTCCCTCTTGACCGTGACCACCTAACCTCTCTTGCCAGCTCGCAGCCCCCTCGCGTGCATCCGAAACTTGCCCCGAAACCGAACCGCTCAGTCATCACCGTTGGATTCGGATCATCCCCAAACATCTACAAAACATATCCGTTTTCTTATTTGGACTCCCTAGCTACTTATTCGCGACCGTCCAATTAAGATCGGAGGGACCAAATGCACCTAACCAAAATTCACCTACTATATAATCAGCCTAACTAACCCTAGAACCTAGCCGTCCCATCCATTCCAATCCCGCAGCCGCCACCGCCACTCTCTGGCATCTCCTCGGGATCTCCTCCTGATCCAATCTCCCCGACCACCTTCCTTGTTTTCCGTCGACGCCCAATCCTCAGCCTCCACTGCCCATCGCCCGAGCCAACGAGAGTCCAGCCCCAGCCTCCACCTCTCCTGCAGCCCCGTACGCACCTTTGCTCGACCTCCATGCACTGATAGCCGGCGAGCAACAGCCCAAGGCCGAGCAGCCCGTGAGGCACCGGCCTCCTCATCTCCTTTCTACCTCGCGGGACCTCCTTCCCCTCGTCGGAGCCACACATCAGCGACCCCAGGACCATCGCCTTCTTCTCTCCGTCTCTCCCTTCCTTCCTGTGCGTCTCTCTCTCTCTCGCTCAGTGCCCCTCTCTCTCTGTGTGTCTTCTCTGCCCAGGAGCAGGAACCATGCCTTGGACGCCAAGCTCCGCCGCTGCCGTCCCATGCGCGCCGCCGTCCAGATTGCCGGTTCCCTGCTGAGGCGCACCGGATCTGGCCGTTCCGGCCGCTTCCCGCCGACCCTGTCGCCAGGAGCCCGTGACAAGTCCGTCGCTGTCATACTGCTTCATGGAGACGAGGACGAACACAAGCCCCTGCCTCCCCACCCACTTCGTCCAACTGCGCGCGTTGACCAGCGCCAGCGCGTGGGTCGCGCCAGGCCCAGCGCCCCCCTTCCGGCCTCACCTCACCGCAATTCCGGGCCATGGCCCATGGTGAGGCCACCTCCAGCGCCCTCCCGTTTTTTTCGTTGTTGGGCCAACCAGATTCGACCTAATGTGTTTTTTCCTTGCCTGCGATTTTGTCCTTTATCCAGGAAATTGCTGTCTTACAGAAAAGTCCCTAGAGTTCATGCATTTAATAACTCATCAACCGTGCATCGGTTTAAAATGTTTTAAACATGTAAAATGCTTAGAATGTTGTGTAGATTAATAATATGCAACTTTCATCCATGTTTAAAATGTTTAAATGCTGTTTGTTTAAATTTGCTCAAATGCCATGTTAAAATGCTTTATTCCATAACTAAATAACCGTAGCTCAGTTTTAAATAAACTTTATATGTAAATGGGGTGGAAAAATGCCTAGTTTAACATGGTGCACTTTATTTTCCTGGTTAACAACAATAAAATATGGTTTAGGGCAGAAGAGTACCAAATTCAAAA
The DNA here is from genome assembly GCF_018294505.1 of Triticum aestivum. NCBI lineage: Eukaryota > Viridiplantae > Streptophyta > Magnoliopsida > Poales > Poaceae > Triticum > Triticum aestivum. The sequence continues at coordinate 677,540,929 of NC_057801.1, forward strand.
TATGGACATGAGGATTTTCCGAAATTGTTGTTTGTTGTTCCGGCCTCATTTTAACTTGCCTAGATAGGTAGTCTTCATATGCTTCACCCCTTGCTATGTTTAAAAACATTTAATATTGTTGGGTACATAAATAAGAGAGAACCAAATATTTGATGTGGTGTTTCGGCAATATGCAACTCATTGCATATTGAGCTCCACTTAACTTGTAGTATTATTTGTCCCAAATTGCCATGCCATGCCTCATTAAACCGGACATGCATCATACTTGTTTGTGCATCATGCCATGTTTATGCTTGTGCATTTACCATGTTGTTGGTTTCTTTCCGGTGTTGCTTCTTAGTTCCGGTAATGTTGCGATTGTGAGGATTCGTTCGACTACGTCCGTTCATCTTCTTCATGGACTCGTTCTTCTTCCTAGCGGGATTTCAGGCAAGATGACCGCTACCCTGGATCTCACTACTATCATTGCCATGCTAGTTGCTTCGTTCTATCGCTTGTTGCGCTACCTATCACCTATTTATCAAGCCTCCCAAATTGCCATGTCAACCTCTAACCTTTTGCACCCTTCCTAGCAAACCGTTGTTTGGCTATGTTACCGCTTTTGCTCAGCCCCTCTTATAGCATTGTTAGTTGCAGGTGAAGCTGAAGATTGCTCCATGGTGGACAGGATTATGTTGGGATATCACAATATCTCTTATTTTATTAATGCATCTATATACTTGGTAAAGGGTGGAAGACTCGGCCTTATGCCTGGTGTTTTGTTCCACTCTTGCCGCCCTAGTTTCCGTCATACCGGTGTTATGTTCCCGGATTTTGCGTTCCTTACGCGGTTGGGTGATTTATGGGACCCCCTTGATAGTTCGCTTTGAATAAAACTCCTCCAGCAAGGCCCAACATTGGTTTTACCATTTGCCTCACCTAGCCCTTTTTCCCTTGGGTTTCCGGAGCCCGAGGGTCATATTTATTTTACCCCCCCGGGCCAGTTCTCCTCCGAGTGCTGGTCCAAACCGAGCGATGTCCGACGCCCCCTGGGAAATCAGGGTCTATGCCAACCCGATGTCTGGCTCATCCGGTGTGCCCTGAGAACGAGATATGTGCAGCTCCTATCGGGATTTGTCGGCACAGCGGGCGGTTTTGCTGGTCTTGTTTTACCATTGTCGAAATGTCTTGTAAACCGGGATTCCGAGTCTGATCGGGTCTTCCTGGGAGAAGGTATATCCTTTGTTGATCGCGAGAGATTATCATGGGCTAAGTTGGGACACCCCTGTAGGGTATAAACTTTCGAAAGCCGTGCCCGTGGTTATGTGGCAGATGGGAATTTGTTAATGTCCGGCTGTAGATAACTTGACACCAGATCCGATTTAAAACGCATCAACCGCGTGTGTAGCCGTGATGGTCTCTATTCGGCGGAATCCGGGAAGTGAACACGGTTTTGGGTTATGTTTGGCATAAGTAGGAGTTCAGGATCACTTCTTGATCATTGCTAGCTTCACGACCGTTCCGCTTACTCTCTTCTCGCTCTTTTTTGCGTATGTTAGCCACCATATATGATTAATCGCTGCTGCAAACTCACCACTTTACCCCTTCCTTCCCATTAAGCTTTGCTAGTCTTGATACCCATGGTAATGGGATTGCTGAGTCCTCGTGGCTCACAGATTACTACACCAACAGTTGCAGGTACAGGTTATGCGATGATCATGATGCGAGAGCGATGCTTGCTTGCGTTGAGTTCTTCTTCTCATTCTTCGATCAGGGGATAGGTTCCAGGTCGGCAGCCTGGGCTAGCAGGGTGGATGCCGTTTGAGTTTCTGTTTGTGTTTCATCCATAGTCAGATGATGCTCTAATGTATTGTGATGTTGTATTCCTGTGGCATTGTATGCCTCTTGTATGTATCCCCATCTATTATGTAATGTTGATGTAATGATATCCACCTTGCAAAAGCGTTTCAATATGCGGTTCTATGCTTGGTGGGACCTTCGAGTCTCTTTAGGATAGAATCGCATATTGAGCGTGACGCAACCCCAAGTTTAGCCTTCTCGAAAGTTAGCACACGAGACACAACAAGAGCATGATCAAGATCTTTCTTTAATTTGGCATGGTCATCGTTGTGTGACTCCTCAAGAGCCAAACGATGCCCACGCTCTTCCTCAAGAGCATTAGAGAGATCTGATATCTCATCGGCATAGTCACGACTATGACCTTCCATCTTAGAGATGGTTTCTTCGTGAGCCTCGATCATGTCATTGGCTTTACCAAGTTGTTCCAAGAGAGCAACGAAGTGCTTCTTGGATTTGCCCTTGAGCTTACTCATGAAGGACTCAAATTCATTTACCTCCTCATTAGACCCCTTACCATCATCAATGCTAACGGTCAAAGAAGGATTAGGAATAATGGTGGTTTTGATGTTGGGGGTTACCTTGTTGGTGGCTTTGGCCATGAGGCACTTGGCGGTGATGTTCTCGTTGGGTGAGTCGAAGAGAGACACCTGGGGAGTTGTGGCAATGGCAACGGATGCCATAGCCATTGCTTCACTATCTTCATCATCATCGTCATCGTCACAGTATTCTTCTTGAACCACCAACCTGCGAGTAGGAGTCTTCTTGGTGAAGTTGTTCTTGTTGGGTAAGGACTTGGCTTTGTCTTTTCGGATGAACTTGCCACCATTGTCTTCCCGCTTCTCGTAAGGACAATCCGCAATGAAATGGCTCACATTGCCATAGTTGAAACAAGTTCTAACTCGTTGCTTGCCCTTGAGGCCACTTGAGTTGTTCTTGTTGAAGTTGGGTCTTGTATTCTTCTTGCTCCAAAATTGTCTTGAGGCAAGAGCCATGTGCTCATGATAATCATATTTCGTGTCTTCGGGGTTGCTATCCTCATCTTCCTCTTCTTCCTCTTCTTCCACACTAACCTTGGCATTCAAGGCAAGGTTGGGCTTCTTTGCCCTTTGAGAATGGAGCACCGCATTGTTGGCGGTCTTGTCCAAGATGCTCATTGCAACGAACTCATCCAACGGTTCACTTGAGGTCATGGAGTGGAAGTCCGGTCTTTGACGAGTGACGGAGGACATGGCCTTGTTGTAGGGCATCATGGCCTTGAGGAACTTGCGCTTGATCCAATTGTCATCCGTTTCCTTGCTCCCATGATCTAGGAGTGCGGCCGCGAGTTTGGTCACTCTTCGAAAGAGCTCACGAGGTTCTTCATCTTCTTTCATTGCAAACTCATCGGCTTCATCTTGCACCACTTCATAGTTGGAGCGTTGAATGCTAGCACTTCCTCGATAGAGAGACATAACACATTGCCATGCGTCTTTAGCCATGGAATGAGGTCGAAGATGAGGGAGATCTTCGGGAAGGATTGCATCTTGGATGATGAAGAGAGCACTCTCGTTGAATTGATTATCCACGGCTTCTCGAGGGGTGAAGTTGCTTGGGTCATGTGGATATAAACCTTCTTCTATGATTCTCCAAAGATTAGTATTCACATGTTTTAAATGACGCTTGAAACGATAAACCCAAGCATCAAAATCCTCATTTTTCACTATCTTAGGAGGAGGAACGACATGATTTAAATGAGTAGAGGGAATCGGTCCACCATAAGTAGGAGGTTCCACATGGGCATAGATGCCGGTGCCATTTCTACCACTAGTAGAAGGACCCTTCTCACTATTAGCTTCCCCCTTGTCGGAGTTAGCATCCGTCACCTTGTTAGTGGGATCACCCACTTTCATTGGTGAGGTGGATAGTTTAAGTCCTTCTAGGAATTTAGTAAACATGGTTTCAACCTCGGTCGTCATGGAGGTTTTCAATGTGTCTAAAGCCACATTGAACTCCTCACGGGAGACCGAGGTTCCCCCATCGGCCGTAGACGAGATAGGATTCACACCGAAGTGCTCCTCCGCACCGTCGTTGATGTCAACCATACTCTTCGGACGACAAAGTCTTTAATAAAGAGACGAGGCTCTGGTACCAATTGAAAGGATCGATATGGTTGACTAGAGGGGGGGGGGTGAATAGGCAACTAACAATTTTTAAGCTTTTCTTTAACAATTTAAACCTTGCAACAAAATAGGTTGTCTAGATATGCAACTATGTGGACAACCTATATGATGCAATGACAACTAGCACACAAGCAAGCAATAGAAGCAACACAAGTAAGCTTGCAAAAGTAAAGGCATGAAATAACCAAGAGTGGAGCCGGTGGAGACGAGGATGTGTTACCAAAGTTCCTTCCTTTTAAGGGGAAGTACGTCTCTGTTAGAGCGGTGTGGAGGCACAATGCTCCCCAAGAAGCCACTAGGGCCACCGTAATCTCCTCACGCCCTCACACAATGCAAGATGCCGTGATTACACTATTGGTGCCCTTGAAGGCGGCGACCGAACCTTTACAAACAAGGTTGGGGCTATCTCCACAACACTTGGAGGCTCCCAACAACAGCATGAAGCTTCACCACAATGGGGTGTGGCTTCGAGGTGACCTCAACCGTCTAGGGTGCTCAAACACCCAAGAGTAACAAGATCCACTAGGGATTAGTGGGGGGAATCAAATTTCTCTTGGTGGAAGTGTAGATTGGGGCCTTCTCAACCAATCTCGAGCAAATCAACAAGTTTGATTGGCTAGGGAGAGAGATCGGGTGAAAATGGAGCTTGGATCAACAATGGAGCTTTTGGGGGAAGAGGTAAGTCAACTTTGGGGAAGAGGACACCTTTATATAGTGGGGGAAACAATCCAACCGTTACCCCCCCAAACAGCCACGCACAGAGCGGTACTACCGCTTGGGCAGGGCGGTACTACCGCTGATAAGCGGTACTACCGCTCCCTCCCAGCGGTACCGCCGTGCTGACGGGGGATGCAGGGTCCTGGCCCCAGAGCGGTACTACCGCGGGAGCAATGGCGGTACTACCGCTTGGAGCGGTCCTACCGCCACTACTGCCGCTACTAGTACCGTAAAACCCGACACGAAAAAATAGCGGTCTCGAGTCGAGGCGGTAGTAGCCCGGAACCACTGCGGTACTACGGCCGAAGACCACAAGCGGTACTACCGCTCGGGGAGCGGTACTACCGCTTGACGTGCTTCGGCGGTACTACTGCTGAGGACCGCGGTAGTACCGCTGGTACAGGACAGGGCAGGCACAGATAGGAAAGATAGCTCCAATGAAACGAAAAGAAACGTCGGGTGTGATAAGGATGTGCACGTGATGATTCCACCCTAGCCTTACCAAAGCGGATCCCCTCTTGATAGTACAGTGACTCCTACGAAACTAGTCCACCAACCGAGAAATAAAGGAGCTACACCGTCTTGAATAAAACACCGAGGGGAGGTAATCGTCTCGTGCCAAAGGATGAATCTCTGAAAGAACTCAACGCACACGATTAGTCCACAAAAGCATTGTCATCAATCACCAAAACATCTTGGGGATAAATATGCCCTTACACACCTTCTATCACAGATCCGAAGGCAAGACATTTGTTGCTAAGAATGGATCCTTTCTAGAGAAGGAGTTTCTCTCAAAAGAAGTGAGTGGGAGGAAAGTAGAACTTGATGAGGTAACTGTACCTGGTCCCTTATTGGAAAGTAGTTCATCACAAGAATCTGTTCCTGTGACTCCTACACCAATTAGTGAGGAAGATAATGATGATGATCATGTAACTTCAGATCAAGTTACTACCGAACCTTGCAGGTCAACCAGAGTGAGATCCACACCAGAGTGGTACGGTAAATCCTATTCTGGAGGTCATGTTACTTGACCATGACGAACCTACGAACTATGAGGAAGCGATGATGAGCCCAGATTCCGCAAAATGGCTTGAGGCCATGAAATCTGAGATGGGATCCATGTATGAGAACAAAGTGTGGACTTTGGTTGACTTTCCCAATGATCGGCAAGCCATAAAAAAATAAATGGATCTTCAAGAGGAAGACATATGCTGATAGTAGTGTTACTATCTACAAAGCTAGACTTGTCAAAAAAGGTTTTGACAAAGTTCAAGGAGTTGACTACGATGAAACCTTCTCACTCGTAGCGATGCTTAAGTCTGTCTGAATCATGTTAGCAAATTGCCACATTTTATGAAATCTGGCAAATGGATGTAAAGACTGCATTCCTGAATGCATTTCTGGAAGAAGAGTTGTATATGATGCGACCTGAAGGTTTTATCGATCCAAAGGATGCTAACAAAGTGTGCAAGCTCCAGCGATCCATCTATGGACTGGTGCAAGCATCTCGGAGTTGGAATACACGTTTTGATGAGTTGATCAAAGCATATAGTTTTATACAGACTTGCGCTGAAGCCTGTATTTACAAGAAAGTGAGGGGGAGCACTACAACATTTCTGATAAGTATATGTGAATGACATATTGTTGATCGGAAATAATGTAGAATTATTCGCAAAGCATAAAGGAGTGTTTGAAAGGAGTTTTTGAAACAAAGACCTCGGTGAAGCTGCTTACATATTGAGCATCAAGATCTATAGAGATAGATCAAGATGCTTGATAAGTTTTTTCAATGAGTACATACCTTGACAAGATTTTGAAGTAGTTCAAAATGGAACAGTCAAAGAAAGAGTTCTTGCCTGTGTTACAAGGTGTCAAATTGAGTAAGACTCAAAGCTCGACCACAACAGAAGATAGAAAGAGAATGAAAGTCATTCCCTATGCCTCAGACATAGGTTCTATAAAGTATGCCATGCTTTGTACCAGATCTATTGTATACCCTACACTGATTTTGGCAAGGGAGTACAATAGTGATCTATGAGTAGATCACTGAACAGCGGTCAAAATTATCCTTAGTGGAATAAGGATATCTTTCTCGATTATGGAGGTGACAAAAGGTTCATCGTAAAGGGTTACGTCGATACAAGTTTTTGCACTGATCCAGATGACTCTAAGTCTTAATCTGGATACATATTGAAAGTGGGAGCAATTACCTGAAGTAGCTCCATGCAAAGTGAAAGGATCGATATGGTTGACTAGAGCGGGGGGGGGGGGTGAATAGGCAACTAACAATTTTTAAGCTTTTCTTTACCAATTTAAACTTTGCAACAAAATAGGTTGTCTAGATATGCAACTATGTGAACAACCTATATGATGCAATAACAACTAGCACATAAGCAAGCAATGGATACAACACAAGTAAGCTTGCAAAAGTAAAGGCACGAAATAACCAAGAGTGGAGCCAGTGGAGACGAGGATGTGTTACTGAAGTTCCTTCCTTTTAAGGGGAAGTACGTCTCCGTTAGAGCGGTGTGGAGGCACAATGCTCCCCAAGAAGCCACTAGGGCCAACGTAATCTCCTCACGCCCTCACACAATGCGAGATCCCGTGATTCCACTAATGGTGCCCTTGAAGGCGGCGACTGAACCTGTACAAACAAGGTTGGGGCAATCTCCACAACTTAATTGGAGGTTCCCAACGACAGCATGAAGCTTCACCACAATGGACTATGGCTCCGAGGTGACCTCAACCGTCTAGGGTGCTCAAACACCCAAGAGTAACAAGATCCGCTAGGGATTAGTGGGGGGAATCGAATATCTCTTGGTGGAAGTGTAGATCGGGGCCTTGTCACCCAATCCCAAGAAAATCAACAAGTTTGATTGGCTAGGGAGAGAGATCGGCCGAAAATGGAGCTTGGAGCAACAATGGAGCTTAGGGATGGAAGAAGTGGTAAACTAGAGGTAGGGGACACACCTTTTATAGTGGGGGACAACATCAAACCGTTATCCACTTAGACCAGCATGCGACATGCGGTACTACTGCTCCAGGAGCGCGGTACTACCGTGGGAGACCATGGTACTACCGCGGCAGCTGTAGAGACTATAACATAAGTAGTACTACCGCGAGTGCGGTACTACCGCTCCCACATGCGGTACTACCACGAGGCAGGCAAGTCCTAGTTTGGAAACGACACGGATGAATAAAAATACATCCGTGCCTACTTCCGCGGTCAAAGAGACGATGCAAACATCCATCACGGTTATACCGTGCACAAGGCGCGGTACTACCGCGTGGGTGCGGATGTAAAAAATCACATCCGCCCCTACTACCGTGAAGCAATGACACTAGGCCAAGGAACCATGGTATTACCGCTCTGGGGGAGCGGTACTACCGTGGGCACCCGCGGTACTACCACCGTCCACGAGCGGTACTACCATGGGGGCGCAGATGTAAAACATTACATCCGCGCTTACTACCGTGAAGCAGCGGTACTTGGCCAGGGAGCCACGGTACTACGACTCCGAAGGAGCGGTACTACCGTGGGCTCCCGTGGTACTACCGCGCAGGGGCACGGTACTACCGCGAGTGCCCGCGGTACTACCGCTCCAGGGAGCAGTACTACCACAAGCTCAGCAACAGTAGTCCAGACACTCACATAGAGGATAGACGAGGAATGCTCCAAAGTGCAAGGGAAAGGAGGAGACAAGGAAGGAAACGTGTACGTGATGATTCCACCCGAACCTTTCTGACGCGGACCCCCTCTTAATTGTACGGCTCTCCTACGACTCAAATCCACCAAAAAGAAACGTAGAAAAATGCCGTCTTCAATAGTCTTCGAGGGGCACCGAACCATCTTGTGCCTAGCGATGAAGCAACTGAGAAACTCAAGGCACACGATTAGTCCGCAAAAGCATTGTCATCAATCACCAAAACACTTAGGGATAAATATGCCCTTACAATCTCCCCCTTTTTGGTGGATTGATGACAATACGGGATTTGCACAAGGGAAAATAATAATGAGCATAGGCAAACCCCTCCTCTCTAGAATGTAGACAGGCTCCCCCTAGATGTGTGCAATCTAGATGGATGCTTTGGACTACACAGCACACAAGCTAGGATCAACACTCCCCCTATATTTTAGAGAAAAGACATGTAAGACTAACAAACTAAGTAAGTGCATAAACAAAGGTAGCACAATATAACACTAGCTCACAAAGATAGATAGAGTGCATATGTCTTACACCATATGAGGGACAAACTAAGCCAAAGCAACCGAAATGAGGTCCAAACGAGCACGCAAGTTCAAACGAGACACGCAAACACACGAAACACGACACACGACTCGCAAATCCCTACACTCTCTCCCCCTTTGGCATCGAGACGCCAAAAAGGCAGAGAGGACACCTACACACACGGGGTGGCTCAAGCAGCGAAATCATCCCAACGATCCTCGTCAGACCCGGCGGCAGGAATGGTCTCCTCGACGTCCTCCTCAGAATCAGTCCACTTGTAGCCTTGTTTCTCCATCCACTCAGCCTCTGGAGTAATGTGATCCTCAGAACCGCCAGACACTTCCTCGCCATACAGCTGCAAGATCTTCTTGTCCCGGCGAGGACTCTCCTTGGATGCCACGTGAGTCCTGTACTGCCCCTTAGCTTGCATGCAGAAAAGAGTCTTCATCTTGTCCTTCAGCTTCTTGGCCCACGAGGGCATAGAGGAACTATGGGAAGACCTAGCAGCACGGTCTTCAGCAATATCCTCGGCGCCAGCCTATTCCTCATCAACAGTCTCCCTAGCAGCAGATGCCTCAGCACGAGTAGTAGTGTTGGCCCAGTTGGGCTTGACCCGGAGACAGATGGGATCATGTCGAATCCAGTCTGGAGCAAGGAACTCATCACTAGGGAACATCTTCTCCCAAGTCTTCCAGATCAACAGAAATAGATAGGGCCCATAGATAGGCACCTTGCGGTTGAACACCGCAAACCAAAGCTCACACCACATGATGTGTGAGACATCAAGTGGCTGAGTCTGAGATACACGAGCCTCCTCGCAAAGGAGCATCATATCCACCATATAGGCATGAACCTTGTCCTTGTCACCAATGCGAGGGAACAAAGAGTTGCGGAAGATGCGATACATGATATCCAGAAAGGAGTTGAGCACCCACCCTGACTTGCCATTGGGGGCGAACACCCACGGGAGTGTCGAGCCCATCATCAGGAACCTGGAGCAGATCCATGAACTCCTTCCAGGTAGCAGTCAACTTACGTCCATTGGTCATCCAGGTCATCCTCCGCTCCTCATCAGGGTGAAAGTATACTGAGGCAAAGAACTGCCAGATAAGCTCAGGGTCATAGTCAAGGTGAAAAGAGATCACATGTTCAATACCAAACTGCTCCACCAAATCCAGAGCTTCTCCAAAGTACTGACGGAACTTGTCCTTCCTCAGATGATGCATTTATATCCATTTGACATCCACCTAGGTGTTTTGCTTGTTCTTGATGACATCCAGATAAGTGAGAGTCTGTTGCTTGTTCCAAAACAGTTCACAACCTCTGACAGTAGCACGAGGATGCACATACGGGTTGAGCTTCCTGAGACGGACGGACTCAGATTGGGGTATCTCATCCATGCCCTTATTTGGTTCCTTGTGCTTACTAGCGGATGACTTGACATGGCGCTTGGGGGCAGTGGAGCCCTCTGGTGCTTCACCTGGATTGCGCAGACGCTTGGAGCCAGTGTCATGACTGGGATTGGAACGGCGAGAGCCACCATCTGAGACACAAAACGCAAAAACACCCACGACAAGCAAAAATGATCAATGCAAAGACCACGGCAAAGCACAAGAAACACATAGAAAGTATACGTGAAATTTGCCATGAGATAGATGGGATCCACGGTATTACTGCCGGATGCAGTGGTACTAAAAGTTTAGTACCGCTCCAAGTCGCAGTAGTACCGTGCGAGGTCACGGTAGTACCGGGGTCGGAGCGGTAGTAAAATTTTAGTGCCACAGCGCGGGCGGTAGTACCGCACCAGACGGGCAGTAGTACCGGACAAGCGGTAGTACCGCACATGTGGCGCGGTAGTACCGCATCTTGTCAGATTTGAACCGAAGTTTGAATCTGAGAAGAACCGCGAAACAACGGAGGTACTATGGTTAATCAAATCTAGCACAGGACAAAATGACAAGTATAATCCCTACGCAATACTACTCTCGTACATCCTACTCTTGCATAGATTTAGCCTAAGAATCTCAAGAACACACAAGTCTCCCCCAAAAACCTAGAGGCAAAGAAAACAACAAAGACGAGAGGGAGTTGGGTAAAGACCTTGGTCCATGGCAAGAGCGCGTGGTGGGGACCGATCCCACCGACGGACTCGTAGGAGAGTAGCCGGAGTCGGAGATCCGGCGAAGGACGCCGGCCCCATTCTTGAGCGAGGCAGAGAGAGACGAAGTGGGGAAACTGACGAATGGGTATAGGGGAGTTAGAACTCCCCCTGCCCGTCCTTATCCCCACGCGTCTATGACAGCGCGGTAGTACCGCAAGTCCTCGCGGTAGTACCGCTTGGGCTGAAGTACCGCACCAAAGCGGTAGTACCGCTCGCCCAGGCGGCAGTAAAAAATTACTACCGCGTGGGGGCAGTAGTACCGAGCTCTCCACACGCGGTAGTACCGTAGCATGCTGCGGTAGTACCGTGAGCTCAAGAAAAAGCAAGTTTCAACAAAAAGAGGTCTTTGCAAGGAAACTTTTAGCACAAGAGACACCACAAGAACACGCACAACCCAAAGGCAGAGAGACAACAAGAAGCAACCACGCAACACAACCTCTCACAAAGGAGAGGTCAGTGGCCGGAGCCACCTATGTTTGAGTTAGTTGGTATGGCACCACGAAGAATTATCCTTGGGAACATGACCAAAACTCGTCTTTGAAGCACAAGTACCATAAAAAATGGCTAATGTGAAAGAGTTGATCGATTTATGCATAATGGGGGGAGGGAGAGTTCATTGAGAGAACAACACTCCCCCTATGTCCATGCCTACACCTAAACTAGACAACAAGTTGAGTGAGGTGGGGTGTGCACGGACTCAAGTCACATTGCTCGAATCAATGATATTTAGCTCATGCCTTAACTCGCGAAATCTTGCTTCATCCAAAGGCTTCATGAATATATCTGCAAGGTTATCATGAGTGTTGACATACTTGAGATCGATCTCCCCTCGCCTAATGTGATCCCGGATGAAGTGATACCGAATCTCAATATGCTTCGTCTTGAAATGTTGCACCGGGTTGAGAGAAATCTTGATGGCACTTTTATTGCCACACCAAAGAGGCACTTTATCACAAATGACACTGTATTCCTTTAAAGTTTGCCTCATCCATAAGAGTTGTGCACAACAACTACCGGCCTCCACATATTCCGCTTCAATGGACGAGAGAGACACACAACTTTGCTCCTTGAAAGACTAACTCACCAAAGAGCAACCAAGAAATTGGCACCCTCCGGAAGTGGACTTCCTATCCACCTTGTCTCCCGTGCAATCGAAATCCGTAAATCCTTCGAGCTTGAAGTTAGCTCCTCTTGGGTACCAAAGGCCAAAGTTTGGGGTATGAGCCAAATATCGAAAGATTCGCTTGACCGCCACATAGTGGCTTTCCTTTGGTGCGGCTTGAAACCGTGCACACATTCCCACACTCAACATGATATCCGGTCTAGATGCACAAAGGTAAAGCAAGGATCCAATGATAGAGCGAAATATCTTTTGATCCACCGCTTTACCATTGGGATCAATGTCAAGTTGGCACTTGGTGGGCATTGGAGTAGAGGCTGGCTTGACATCACTTAGCTTGAATCTCTTAAGCATGTCTTGAGTGTATTTGGCTTGGTTGATGAAGGTGCCTTCTCTTCTTTGTTTGATATCAAAGCCAAGGAAGAACTTCAACTCTCCCATCGAAGACATCTTGAACTTAGAGTTCATGAGAGCGGCAAATTCTTCATTGAAAGCTTTGTTAGGGGAACCAAAGATAATGTCATCAACATATAGTTGGCACACAAACAACTCCCCTTTGACCTTCTTAGTAAAAAGAGTGGGATCGATTTGCCCAACTTCAAATCCACGATCTTGTAACAACTCGGTAAGGTGGTCATACCACGCACGTGGGGTTTGTTTAAGGCCATAGAGTGCCTTATCGAGTTGATACACATGATCCGGGAAGTAAGGATCCTCGAACCCCGGGGGTTGCTTGACATAGACCAACTCATTAATAGGACCATTAAGAAAAGCACTTTTCACATCCATTTGTTGTAACTTAAAGTTGTGATGGGAAGCATAAGCAAACAACAAACGAAGTGTTCAAGGCGAGCAACGGGAGCAAAGGTTTCACCGTAGTCAATACCCTCGACTTGGGAGTAGCCTTGTGCTACCAATCTTGCCTTGTTGCGAATGATGTTCCCATGAGCATCTTCCTTGTTCTTGAAAATCCACTTGGTTCCAATGACGTTGTGGTTCCCCGATGGCCTTGGCACCAACCTCCACACCTTGTTGTACTCGAAGTTGTTGAGTTCTTCATGCATGGCATTGAGCCAATTCGAATCTTCGAGCGCCTCATAGACCTTTTGGGGTTCAACACAAGAGACAAACGCGTGATGTTCACAATAGTTTTCTAATTGTCTACGAGTGCTTACCCCCTTTCTTAGGCTTCCAACCACATTCTCCATGAGATGGCCTTTGGTGGTGAGCTTCGAAGCAATCTTCGCGGCACGACGCTCTAATTCCTCCTGGATGTGGAAGGAGGAGGAGAAACTTGATTATCTTGAGCGCCGTCATGAGCTTGTTCGAGATCTTGAACTTGCTCGAGGGGGAGTACTTGGCCTTGGGCATCATTTGGTGGGTCACCACCATCTTGAGTTTGATCTTGCCCTTGGTCTTGTTCATGAGGTTGAGGGCCTTCACTTTGTTGTTCGGAAGCGTGTGGGTCTTGGGGAGGTGATGGCTCCACTTGAGTGGAGCATTGTCCTTCTCCTTCGGCCACAAGGGGTTCCTCAATGGGTAGAATATGACGAATACCCATTCTTCTTATGGCTTGGGGAGGAATTTCATCACCTACATAACAAGTACCACTTTTCTCCACTTGGGAGCCATTATTTTCGTCAAACTCCACGTTACACGTCTCCTCAATGAGTCCGGTGGACTTGTTGAGAACACGGTAAGCATGAGAGTTTGTAGCATAACCAACAAATATTCCCTCATAAGCTCTAGCCTCAAATTTAGACAAACGAACACCTTTCTTGAGTATGAAACACTTACACCCGAACAACCGGAAGTACTTGAGATTGGGCTTGTTACCGGTGAGTATTTCATAAGGAGTCTTGTTCAAGCCTTTGCGGAGATAGAGCCGATTGGATGCATGACACGCGGTGTTGATGGTTTCGGCCCAAAAGTTGTATGGAGACTTGAACTCCGCCATCATTGTCCTTGCCGCATCCATCAACGTCCGGTTCTTCCTCTCCGCAACACCATTTTGTTGAGGGGTGTAAGGAGCGGAATATTGATGCTTGATCCCCTCATCACTCAGGAACTCATCCAATGTGTAGTTCTTGAACTCGGTGCCATTGTCATTTCATATTGTCAAGATCTTTGCATTATGTTGTCGTTGAGCTTCATTTGCAAAGTCGATGACGGTTTGTTGAGTTTCACTCTTCCTCTTGAAGAAATATACCCATGTGTATCTTGAATAATCATCCACAATCACCAAGCAATATTTTCTTCCCCCAAGACTATTAAAGGATGGAGGCCCAAAGAGGTCCATGTGAAGGAGCTCCAAGGGTCTCTTCGAGTAGATGATAGTCGTGGGAGGGTGAGCCGTCTCATGAAGCTTTCCTTCGATACAAGCACTGCAAGCACGATCTTTGGCAAAACTAACATTTTTTAGTCCACGGACATGGTCCCCCTTGAGAAGACTTTGCAAAGATCTCATATTGACGTGGGTAAACGGCGATGCCAAAGCCATCCCACGTCAAATTTAGCCATTAGGCATGTCGCGGTCTTAGTGGGTTGCTCCGAAAAGTTTATCACATAGAGACCATTCTCGACATGCCCAACAAAGGCTACTTTAAGAGTCTTGCTCCACAAGAGGGACATGGTATGAATGTCAAAGAAGGTGGCAAAACCCATGAGTGCAAATTGATGAACGGAAAGCAAATTGAATGGAAGGGACTCAACAAGCATGACTTTCTCGATCGTTAGATCATGAGAAATGACAACCTTGCCAAGACCCAATCCCTTAGAATGTGAGGCATCACCCCACTCGACATTGGTGGGCATAGATGGAATATTTTTTACGTCCACCACCAAGTCCTTGCTCCCGGTCATATGATTTGTTGCTCCACTATCAAGCAACCATGATCCCCCACCGAAAGCAAACACCTACAAGAGATCAATGCTTGGTTTTAGGTACCCATTTAGTAATGGGTCCTTTGATGTTAGTAACAAGGGTCCTAGGAACCCAAATAGACCATTCAATGTACTCATAAGGAGAACCAGCAAATTTAGCATAAACATGCCCATCACTAGCACGACACAACACATAAGAAGGGTTAAAGTCACTGGTGACGTTGGGAGAGATGACTTTGCCCTTTTTGGCATCACCACTCTTCACATTGTTCTTCTTCTCCTTAGGAGCACCCTCTCCCTCTTTCACAAAGGTTTGCTTAAGGGGAGGGGGTCGTTTGGTCTTGTCATTCTTCTTCTCATTCTTCTTCTTGTTCTTGGACTTGGGTGAGAACCCAACTCCCTCCTTGGCCACAACTTCCTTTTGATTGCTCAAAAGGTCATTTAGGTTCTTCTCACCTTGTATGCATGACACAAGGCCTCTCTTGAGTTTTTCCTTCAACTTGGCATTCTCCTCCACAAGATGCACATGCTCACAACACGGGTTAGTAGCATTTGCGTTTGTCAATTAAGATCATGTGAGAAAAGGTGGCCTTCTCCTTGGTTAGCTTAACTTGGAGTTGAGCATGAGACTCCTTGAGGTTAGCATGAGCACCCTTCAAGACCTTGTGGGCCTTGTCAAGCACATCAAACTCCTCCTTGAGTCTAGCATGATCAACCCCAAGTTTAGCTTTCTCGGAAGTTAGCACACGAGACACAACAAGAGCATGATCAAGATCTTTCTTTAACTTGGCATGGTCATTGTTTAGTGACTCCTCAAGAGCCAAACGATGCCCACACTCTTCCTCAAGAGCATTGGAGAGATCCGATATCACATCGGCATAGTCACGACTATGACCTTCCATCTTAGAGATAGTTTCTTCGTGAGCCTCGATCATGTCATTGGCTTCACAAAGTTGTTCCAAGAGAGAAACAAAGTGCTTCTTGGATTTGCCCTTGAGCTTACTCATAAAGGACTCAAAATCATTTACCTCCTCATTAGACCCCTTACCATCATCAATTCTAACCATCAAAGAAGGATTAGGAATAATGGTGGTTTTGATGTTGGGGGTTACCTTGTTGGTGGCTTTAGCCATGAGGCACTTGGCGGTGATGTTCTCGTTGGGTGAATCGAAGAGAGACACCCGGGGAGTTGTGGCAATGGCAACGGATGCCATGGCCATTGCTTGACTATCTGCATCATCATCGTCATCCTCACGGTACTCCTCTTGAACCACCAACCCTCGAGTAGGAGTCTTCTTGGTGAAGTTGTTCTTGTTGGGGAAAGACTTGGCTTTGTCTCTCTGGATGAGCTTGCCACCATTGTCTTCCCGCTTGTCGTAAGGACAATCTGCAACGAAGTGGCTCACATTGCCATAGTTGAAACAAGTTCTAACTCGTTGCTTGCTGTTGAAGCCACTTGAGTTGTTCTTGTTGAAATTGGGTCTCGAGTTCTTCTTGCTCCAAAATTGCCTTGAAGCAAGAGCCATGTGGTCGTGATAATCATATTTTGTATCTTCGGGATTGCTCTCCTCATCTTCCTCTTCTTCCTCTTCTTCCACAATAACCTTGGCCTTCAAGGCAAGGTTGGGCTTCTTTGCTCTTTGAGACCGGAGCACCGTGTTATCGGTGGTCTTGTCCAAGATGCTCATTGCAACAAACTCATCCAACACTTCACTTGAGGTCATGGAGTGGAAGTCCGGTCTTTGACGAATGACGGAGGACATGGCCTTGTTGTAGGGCATCACGGCCTTGAGAAACTTGTGTTTGATCCAATTGTCATCCGTGTCCTTGCTCCCATCATCTGAGAGCGTGACCGCATGTTTGGTAACTCTCCGAAAGAGCTCACGAGGTTCTTCATCTTCCTTCATAGCAAACTCATCGGCTTCATCTTGCACCACTTCATAGTTGGAGCGTTGAATGCTCGCGCTTCCCCAATAGAGAGACACAACGCACTACCACGCGTCTTTGGCCGTGGCATAGAGTCGAAGATGAGGGAGATCTTCGGGGAGAATTGCTTCTTGGATGATGAAGAGAGCATTCTCATCGAATTGATTATCCGCGGATTCTCGAGGGGTGAAGTTGCTTGGGTCATGTGGATAGAAACCTTCTTCAGTGATTCTCCAAAGATTTGTATTCACATGTTTTAAATGATGCTTGAAACGATACACCCAAGAATCAAAATCCTCATTTTTCACAACCTTAGGAGGAGGATCGGCATGGTTTAAATGAGTAGAGGGAATCGGTCCACCATAAGTTGGAGGTTCCACATGGGCAAAGATGCCGGAGCCATTTTTACCACTAGTAGAAGGACCCTTTTCACTATTAGCTTCCCCCGTGTCGGAGGTAGCATCCGTCACCTTGTTAGTGGGATCACCCACTTCCAACGGCGAGGTGGATAGTTTAAGTCCTTCTAGAAATTTAGTAAACATGCTTTCAACCTTGGTCGTCATGGAGTCTTTCAGTGTGTCTAGAGCCACATTGAATTCCTCACGTGAGACCGAGGTTCCCCCATCGGCCATAGACGAGATAGGATTCACACCGGAGTGCTCACCATACTCTTCGGACGACAAAGTCCTTAATAAAGAGACGAGTCTCTGATACCAATTGAAAGGATCGATATGGTTGACTAGAGGGGGGGGGGGTGAATAGGAAACTAACAATTTTTAAGCTTTTCTTTACCAATTTAAACTTTGCAACAAAATAGGTTATCTAGATATGCAACTATGTGAACAACCTATATGATGCAATAACAACTAGCACATAAGCAAGCAATGGATACAACACAAGTAAGCTTGCAAAAGTAAAGGCACGAAATAACCAAGAGTGGAGCCAGTGGAGACGAGGATGTTTTACCGAAGTTTCTTCCTTTTAAGGGGAAGTACGTCTCCGTTAGAGCGGTGTGGAGGCACAATGCTCCCCAAGAAGCCACTAGGGCCACCGTAATATCCTCACGCCCTCACATAATGCGAGATGCCATGATTCCACTATTGGTGCCCTTGAAGGCGGAGACCGAACCTTTACAAACAAGGTTGGGGCAATCTCCACAACTTAATTGGAGGCTCCCAATGAAACCACGAACCTTCACCACTGTAACACCCCGGATGTAACTTTCCATCTTTGTATCTCCAACTCTTGCCATTTTCGGCTATGTGATATGATATTCCCTCCGTGGTTGGGTTTTTTCTTTTGTTTTTCATTTTATTCATGTCATGCATTTCATATCATGTCATCTTGTGCATCTCATTTGCATATGTGTTCGTCTCATGCATCCGAGCATTTACCCCATTGTCCGTTTCGCAATCCGACACTCCAACATGCACCGGCGCACCCCTCTTGTCTCTTTTTAGTGTGCGGGTGTTAAACGTTCTTGGAATGGACCGAGCCTTGCCAAGTGGCACTGGTATAACACCGGTAGACCACCTGTCAAGTTTTGGGTCATTTGGAGCTCGTTTCGTACTCCAATGGTTAACCGCACTCCCGCAAAGGCCTCTTTTGAGTTGCAGCCCAACACCCCTCCAAAACAGCCCAATAACCCATCTAAGTCACTTCCATGCTCTCCGTCGTCGGATCACGATCGTGTGGGCAAAAACTACACCTCATTTGGACACTCCTAGCTCCTTCTACCTATAAAAACACCCCCCCAAAATCCCGGATCATTTCCTACCCTAACCCTAGCCCCGATCCTCTTCGCGCCGCCGGACACGTCCGCCGGCGGTGGACCGCGCGGCCAATCAGCGGCCGCCATGTGCCCCGGGCCGGTCCCCAGTTCGCCGCCGACCCCGCGGGCCCGCGAGGCCCGTGCGGGGCCCTCCCAAAGCCCGTCGCCGCCCCGTCCCCGAGGCCCATCGCCGTCGCCCCGCCGCGTGGCGCCCTGGCGCGCCTCCCGCGACCCCGCCGCCCGGTTCGCCTCCTCCGCCGTCCGAGCCCGTCGCCGACCGCCTTCGCTCCGCCGCCGACCTCGCCGCCGCGTCCCGCCGGCACGCCTCCCGCCTCCACCCGCCGCCCGTCGCCGCCCGCGTCGGATCCGGGCCGGCACCGCCCGGATCTGGTCGGGACTCCCCTCCTCCGGCCGCCCTCGTCGCCTCCTCCCCAGCTCCGGCGAGATTCGGCCGCCTCGACATCCGTGCGATTCGATCTGGAACCCTAGGTTGATTTTCCCCGACCCCCGAAATCGTCTGTCTTTTTCTGCAGATTAATTGTTGCATCTTCGTCGTGCCATAACTATGCACTCGTGGCTCTGTTTTGGGCGTGTAGCATACCGAATTGTTCGCCTCGAAGAGTACATCATTTCATCTCATTGCATAATTTTCATTTGAGCTCATCTTGATGCCCGAAATGCTGTTGGAAGAGGGCTTCATAATGTTAGTTTCAGATTCTTATCAGAACGAGCTTTTTTGTCATTTTTGCCATGATTGATGTGTGCATCCTATGGACTTGAGTCCCTAAATGTGTTTTGAACTAGGCTATGTCTTCTTTACAGAGGTGCTTACCATGTATTTTTGTGATCAATGTGGTGACTAGCACAAGCATGCAAACTAGGCTTCATGATAATGCTGATTTTAGTCCCTGTTCTGCTGTAATTTTGATGCCATGTAAACATGTTGCTACAGAGAGATCCATGCATATTTTGAGATACTTCAGTAAGGGTGTTTTGAAAACATGGTTATGCTCTATCCATCCATGGTCCTGGTTGCAATTATGGAGTAGTCTAGCATCTCATTTTCGTGCTCTACTTTTGCTTCAAAATGTTTCCTGGCAGATTGTTTACATGTTATTCAATTTGGCCAAGGTTGTTGTAGTTGATCCGTGTATGCTATGATGTTGTTCTTGCCATGTATAGCTTCTATGACATGTCTTCTTGATGGATGTATGCTTAGTTTATCATGAGATGCTCTGTAGTGAGTGCATCGAGCTCACGAAGGTGCCTTCGTAATTATGTCAATGCCATGCTTTGTTTGCTGAATCTGTTAACGAAACTTGCTATGTTTACGTGGGTGCCATCATATTTTCTGATCCTTTTTGGCTTATGGTCAGTAAGGGACTTTTGATCTATGCTTTGAGTAGATTCATGCCATGCCTTGTTTTGCTATTATAAGTTCCGGTAGCATGTTGAAAACTTGCTCTGAACATTGCTTCGTGATGCTGTTTATGCCATGTCCAACCTGATATTTTTTTGCACTTTCACCATGCTTGTTTGAACCTGTTATGATGTGATTTAGCCGTAGCTCAGTGTTCCTCTTTTGTTAAAGCATCTCCTGTAGATCACTGCCATATGTTTTGTTTTTATGTTGGGGTGCTGTAGCATAGTTTCTTGTTGCATGCTAAGTAGCATCGTGCTGTTAATCGCAGCTTTGTGCCATTCTTGTTTTGCTTGCCATTTGCAAACCGTGCATCCGTTTCCGGTGATCCTTATATCGATTTCAAGCGAAATCATCTCATCTTTCCAGCGGCATACTTGGTTTGCCAAGTTGATGCCTTGTTCATCTTTTTTCCTCCCAAAGCACGCATACGCATTGCATATCACATCTCGCATATCATGACATGTATTGCATCATGTTGCTTGTGCATTGCACCGTGATTTATTGTGGTTCCTTTGCTTGTGTTCTTGCTTTGGGTAGAGCCGGGAGACGAGTACGTGCCTCCCTATTGCCATGTCATACCTGTCACTGTTTATCATGCCTTCCTATTGCCATGTCAAACCTCTAACCATCCTGTCCTAGCAAACCGTTGTTTTGGCTATGTCATCGCTTTTGCTCAGCCCCTCTTATAGCGTTGCTAGTTGCAGGTGAAGATGAAGTTTGTTCCTAGTCGGAACATGGATATTTTGGGATATCACAATATCTCTTGTTTAATTAATGCACCTTATATACTTGGTAAAGGGTGGAAGGCTCGGCCTTATGCCTGGAGACTTGTTCCACTCTTGCCGCCCTAGTTTCCGTCATACCGGTGTTATGTTCCTTGATTTTGCGTTCCTTACACGGTTGGGTGATTTATGGGACCCCCTTGACAGTTCGCTTTGAATAAAACTCCTCCAGCAAGGCCCAAACTTGGTTTTACCATTTGCCACCTAAGCCCTTTTCCCTTGGGTTTTCGCGAGCCCAAGGGTCATCTTTATTTACCCCCCCCCGGGCCAGTGCTCCTTCGAGTGTTGGTCCAACCTGAGCGATGTCCGGCGTCCCCTGGGCAACCAGGGTCTATACCAACCCGACGTCTTGCTCATCCGGTTGTGCCCTGAGAACGAGATATGTGCAGCTCCTATCGGGATTTGTCGGCACTTCGGGCGGCTTTGCTGGTCTTGTTTTACCATTGTCGAAATGTTTTGCGAACCGGGATTCCGAGACTGATCGGGTCTTCCCGGGAGAAGGTTTATCCTTCGTTGACCGTGAGAGCTTGTGATGGGCTGAGTTGGGACACCCCTGCAGGGTATATAATCTTTCGAAAGCCGTGCCCGCGGTTATGAGGCAGATGGGAATTTGTTAATGTCCGGTTGTAGATAACTTGACACTTGACTTCATTAAAATGCATCAACCGTGTGTGTAGCCGTGATGGTCTCTTCTCGGCGGAGTCCGGGAAGTGAACACGGTTTGAGTTATGCTTGACGTAAGTAGTTTCAGGATCACTTCTTGATCACTTCTAGCTTCTCGACCGACGCGTTGCTTCTCTTCTCGCTCTCACTTGCGTATGTTAGCCACCATATATGCTTAGTGCTTGCCGCAGCTCCACCATATTACCCCTTTTCCTACCTATGAGCTTAAATAGTCTTGATCTCGCGGGTGTGAGATTGCTGAGTCCTCGTGACTCACAGATTCTACCAAAACAGATGCAGGTGCCGAGGATACCAGCGCAGATGGCGCAACTGAGCTGAAGTGGGAATTTGATGAGGCCCTTGGTCGTTACTATGTATCGTTTCCAGATGATCAGTAGAGGAGCCCAGTCGGGACGATCGGGGATCTAGCATTTGGGGTTGTCTTCTTTTCATTTGAATTTGACCGTAGCCGGTCTATGAGTGTATTTGAATGATGTATGATATTAATTATGTATTGTGTGAAGTGGCGATTGTAAGCCAACTCTCTTTATCCCATTCTTGTTCATTACATGGGATTGTGTGAAGATGACCCTTCTTGCGACAAAACCACCATGCGGTTATGCCTCTAAGTCGTGCTTCGACACGTGGGAGATATAGCCGCATCGTGGGTGTTACAAGTTGGTAATCAGAGCCATCCCCGACTTAGGAGCCCCCTGCTTGATTGTTTGCTGGCGATGTTGAGTCTAGAACAAAAATGTTTTGAGTCTTAGGATTATATATATCGGAGAGTAGGATTCTTTTTACTCCTCAGTCCCTTCGTCGCTCTGGTGAGGTCTCCTGACGTAGATGTTTTGACTTTCCTCTTCTCAAATTTCACTAAAAAAAATTTAGGATCACGCGGGTATCTTGGAATCGTTCCGATGGTTTTGTGACGAGAACATTGTTCTTGGTGCCTCCTGACATTTAGGGGTTGTGGCAGTGTCCCGGGGAGTTGAGCTCTGAGGTGTTGTCGTCACAATTTTATCGTTGCAGTTCTGGAATACCTGAGCTTTGCCGACATCGAAAATCTCTTTTATGCAGTTGTTGGTGAGATAACCTCGACGTCACCCAGTACTGGGGGAGTTCGGGAGTATTGCCATAACTCGTATAACGGATGCTTTTCGAAGGTTGAGGTACACGATTTCCGAAGGTTTCTTGGTTATGTGTTGACGGATGGATACAGCTGGATGTAGGGATTGTTAGTTTGGGTGAGATATATTGCTTCCCCTGTATCCCCAACACCTGATTGCATAACCAGAAAGTTTCGGGAGTTTATAGGTGGGATTCAAGTAGCTCTAGCATTTCTTCCCGCAGATATTTGGTTTGTGATTGGGTAATCCTTACCACTTATTTGTTCCAGTTGCACCTTGTTTATTTCATTCATCAATCTCTTATCAAGTGGCTTCTCACCTTAATGGATGTGTGATGTTTGCTTTGGAATTCATTCGTTCATCCTTGTTCGAATGTTTATTGTGAAGACTATATGTTGCAATTTCTATCCGTTGATTCAACTTGTCTATCTGTCTATCAAGATGCTAACGGATGTCACCCTCTTCAGATGGCTCCGCCAACGCGTCAGAATCCGGAACGCAATGATGGGAGTCAGGCGAACCCTCCACCTCCACCTCCGCCTCCGGAGGCATGGCAAGCTTTGATGGCAGCCTCAAACGCCCATGCCCAGATGATGATTCAGCTCATGCAAGAGCGCAACCAAGGCCAAGGCAACCAAGGGAATCAAGGTCAAGGGCAGTTCAATCATCAGCCTCATTTCCTACCCTCAACCAATTCCTTGCAAATCAGCCGAAGTCTTTCAGCTACTGTGTCGAGGCCACAGACGCCGATGATTGGCTCGTGGATATCAACAAGCATTTTGAATGCAGCAATGTCAGGCCTGAGGACTATGTCAAGTTCGCTTCTTTTCAGCTCAAGGATCAGGCAGCTGATTGGTTCCAGCAATACAAGGATTCCAGAGGTGGTCGAGTGATTACTTGGACTGATTTCTGTCGGGACTTTAAAGCTCACCACATTCCTACCAGTGTTGTTGAGAGCAAGCGTGAGGAGTTCCGCAATCTCAAGCAAGGCAACATGTCAGTGTACGAATACAACAAGCAGTTTCAGAAACTTGCTCGCTTCGCTAAGCAAGATGTTCCTGATGAGAAGAGTATGATCTATCAATTCAGAGGTGGCCTTAGAGAGGATCTGCAGTTAGCTCTCTTCTTGTTGAGCCTACTCAGTTTGATCAATTCTACAATATGGCACTCAAGCAAGAAGGTGCTCAGCTCAAGTGTGAGGCTTCTAAGAAGAGAATCAGGGATGCAGTGCAGTCTTCTTCTTCCTCACAAGTGGCAGCTAAGCAGCAGAAGTTCTACCTTCCTCCTCCTCCGTTTCGTCAGCCTTACCAACAGAAGAACTCAGGTGGTCGTGGATCTTCCCACCCACCCAATCCAGGCTATCAGAACAAGTCTCAGTCTCAAGCTCCAAGGTCAAATGCTCCTTATCATCGTCCGCTCTCATAAGTGACTTGCAACAAGTGCCAGCAGAAAGGTCACTATGCGAACAAATGCTTCAATCAAAGGCGCCTTCCTCCTCCTCCTCCTGTGAGATCTTCAAGCAATGCTGTGGTCAAGCATAATCCAAAGTCTGCAAAGGTGAACATGATGAATGCAGCTCAGGCAGAGGATTCTTCAGACGTGATAATGGGTAATCTTCCAGTTAATGATATTCCTGGAAAAGTTTTATTTGATACGGGTGCTTCTATTTCATTTATATCAAAGCCTTTTGCATCCATGCACGACTTGCATACTGTTGATCTACCTAAGCCGATAGCGGTTTCCTCTCCGGGTTTATTCATGAACACCAAAATGATGGCTCCAGATGTCGGTATCAAGATGGGCGACTATAAATTTCTGTCTTCTCCAGTTGTTCTTGGCGATTCTGATATTGATCTAATTCTCGGGATGGACTGGCTTTCTAAGCACAAGGCTCAGCTTGATTGTGCTGCCAGGCAGATTCAATTGACACACCCTTCTGAGGATGTTATCATCTATGCCGCTCGCGATGACACCATTCGGTTTTTTTTCTCTCAATGAGAAGGGTGAGTTGGATGCTATTTCTCAAATTCTAGTCGTTTGTGAGTACCAAGATGTCTTTCCAGAAGAGCTTCTAGGTATGCCTCCGCATCGGCCAGTCGAGTTCGTTATTGATCTTGAGCGTGGAACTGAACCTGTTTGCAAGCGTCCTTACAAGCTTGGACCCAAGGAGCTGAAGGAATTGAAGAAGCAGCTCGATGAACAAGAGCGCCTGGGTTTGATCAGACCGAGTTCATCCCCATGGGGTTGTGGAGTTCTTTTTGTCCAGAAGAAGGATGGCACGGACCGACTTTGCGTTGATTACCATCCATTGAACAAGAAGACAATCAAGAACAAGTATCCACTTACCAACATCAATGAGCTTTTCGAGCAACTCAAAGGTGCTAAAGTTTTCTCCAAGCTTGACCTTCGTATGGGTTATCATCAGATTCACATTCGTGAACAAGATATTCCCAAGACATCATTCAGAACAAGCTATGGTTCTTATGAATATACTGTCATGTCTTTCGGCCTTGTCAATGCTCCTCCAACGTTCTCTCGCATGATGAACTTTATCTTCAACCCCTACACCAATGAATTCATTCTGGTGTATCTCGATGATATTTTGGTCTTCTCCAAGAATAAGCAGGATCATGCCAAACATTTGCGATTGGTGCTCGACAAGCTCAGAGAGCATCAATTCTATGCAAAGTTTTCCAAATCTGAGTTCTGACTTGATGAAGTTCTTTACCTTGGTAATATCATCTCTGCCAAGGGCATTGCTGTTAATCCCGAGAAGGTGTCTGCAGTCGTGAATTGGGAACCTCCTCAGAATGTCAAGCAGCTCCGCAGTTTTCTTGGTCTTGCAAGCTATTGCCGAAGATTCGTTGAGAACTTCTCTAAGATTGCAAAGCCTCTTTCCAACCTCCTCCAGAAGCATGTCAAGTATGTCTGGACGCCTGAGTGTGACGTCGCTTTCAACACCCTCAAAGAGAAGCTAGTCACAGCTCCTTTCTTGACTCCTCCTGATGAATCCAAGCCATTCGAAGTATTCTGTGATGCTTCCCTTCAAGGTCTCGGTGCTGTGTTGATGCAAGAGAAAAAAGTTGTGGCCTATACCTCTCGTCAGTTGAAGCCCAACGAAAAGAACTACCCCACTCACGATCTTGAGTTGGCGGCAGTTGTCCATGCATTGATAACATGGAGACATCTCTTATTGGGAAGGCAAGTGGACATTTTCACCGATCACAAGAGCCTCAAGTATATCTTCACTCAACCCAACCTCAACCTCAGGCAAACTCGATGGGTCGAAATGATTCAAGAGTACAATCCGTGTATTGAACATACTCCTGCCAAGGCGAATGTGATTGCAGATGCTCTGAGCAGAAAGGCTTATTGCAATAGTCTAATTCTCAAGCCGTTTCAACCGGATCTTTTTGAGGCTTTGCGCAAGCTGAATCTTCAAGTTGTTACTCAAGGCTTTCTTGCCAACCTCATAGTCTCTCCTACTTTGGAAGATCAAATTCGTGAGGCACAACTCCTGGATACCATGGTGAAGAAGGTGAAATGTGGTATTGACAAGGGCATTCCCAAATACAAGTGTTATCGCTTGGATGACAAAGATACTCTTTTCTTCGAGGATAGAATTGTGGTTCCTAAAGGCGATCTGAGAAAAGTCATCATGAATGAGGCACACAATTCCCTCCTATCCAATCATCCTGGAAGTACAAAGATGTACCATGACCTCAAGCAGTCGTATTGGTGGACTCGAATGAAGCGAGAAATTGCTCAATTCGTGTATGAATGTGATGTCTGCAGAAGGGTGAAAGCAGAACACCAACGACCAGCTGGTCTCCTCCAACCTCTTGCTATTCCGGAATGGAAGTTTGACCATATCGAGATGGACTTCGTGACTGGTTTTCCTAAGTCCAAGCGTGGGAATGATGCTATCTTCGTTGTCATTGACAAGCCTACCAAAGTGGCTCATTTTCTTCCTATCAAACAATCTATCACAGCAGCTCAGCTGGTAGAGCTATACACCTCCAGAATTGTCTCCTTGCACGGCATTCCACAATTGATATCTCCAGATCGTGGAAGCATCTTCACTTCTAAGTTCTGGGACTGCTTTCAGACGGCCATGGGCACCAACATTCGTTTCAACACAGCTTTCCATCCTCAAACAAGTGGCCAAGTCGAGCGAGTCAATCAAACCCTTGAAGATATGCTTAGGGCTTGTGTCATCTCTTTCGGTATGAAGTGGGAAGATTGTCTTCCATATGCCGAGTTCTCCTACAACAACAGCTTCGAAGCGAGTTCGAGCAAGGCCCCATTCGAAATTCTCTATGGCAGAAAGTGCTGTACTCCTCTCAATTGGTCCGAGACAGGTGAACGCCAACTTCTTGGCAACGACTTGATCACAGAAGCCGAAGAAATGTGCAAAGTCATTCGTGAGAATCTCAAAGCTGCGCAATCGCGACAGAAGAGCTATTATGATAGCAAGCACCGTGACTTGGCTTTTGAAATCGGAGACCATGTCTACCTCCGCGTCTCTCCAATGAAAGGCACTCGTCGCTTCGGTATCAAAGGGAAGCTTGCCCCTAGATACATGGGTCCTTTCAAGATCATTGGCAAAGGAGGCGACCTCGCCTATCAACTTGAGGTTCCGTCCAACTTTGCAAACGTGCACGATGTGTTTCACGTGTCACAGCTTCGCAAGTGCTTCAAGACTCCTGAGCGCACTATCAACTTTGAAGAAATCGACCTCCAAGAAGATCTCTCTTATCATGAGCACCCCGTTGCTATTCTTGAGGAAACCGAGCGCAAGACTCGCAACAAGTCAATAAAATTCCTGAAAGTGAAGTGGTCACACCATTCCGACCGAGAAGCCACCTGGGAGCGCGAGGATCACCTCCGTTCCGAATATCCAGAGTTCTTTCAGTCCTAGATCTCGAGACGAGATCCTCTTGTAGTGGTGGAGTGTTGTAACACCCCGGATGTAACTTTCCATCTTTGTATCTCCAACTCTTGCCATTTTCGGCTATGTGATATGATATTCCCTTTGTGGTTGGGTTTTGTCTTTTGTTTTTCATTTTATTCATGTCATGCATTTCATATCATGTCATCATGTGCATCTCATTTGCATACGTGTTCTTCTCATGCATCCGAGCATTTACCCCGTTGTCCGTTTCGCAATCCGACACTCCCACATGCACCGGCGCACCCCTCTTGTCTGTTTTTCATGTGCGGGTGTTAAACGTTCTCGGAATGGAACGAGCCTTGCCAAGTGGCCCTGGTATAGCACCGGTAGACCGCCTGTCAAGTTTCGGGTCATTTGGAGCTCGTTTGGTACTCCAACGGTTAACCGCACTCCCGCAAAGGCCTCTTTTGAGTTGCAGCCCAACACCCCTCCAAAACAGCCCAATAACCCATCTAAGTCACTTCCATGCTCTCCGTCATCGGATCACGATCGTGTGGGCGAAAACTACACCTCATTTGGACACTCCTAGCTCCTTCTACCTATAAAAACACCCCCTCCCCCGAAATCCCGAATCATTTCCTACCCTAACCCTAGCCCCGCTCCTCTCCACGCCACCGGACACATCCGGACGGAGCCGTACGCGTCCGCCCGCCGCTCCCGGCGAACCAGGAGCTGCCATGTGTCCGCTCCGCCGCCGCTCGCTCGCGCGCCCCGCGCCCGTCCCCGTCGCCGGCCTCCGCCGCCGTCGCCGCCCCACGCCGCCGCGCTCCTCCGCCGCCGTCGCCGGCACCGCGTCGCTGCGCCGCCGCGCTCCTCCGCCCCGTCGCCAGAAGACCACGCCTCTGCCTCGCGCCGTCGCCGGCCTCCGCCGCGCTCCGGCCGCCTGGCCCCACCTCCGCCCGACGCCGCCGGCGCCGGATCCGGCCAGATCCGGCCGCCTCGGCCTCTCCTCCGTCCTCCTCCGGCTTCCCCGAGCTCCGGCGGGCGAACCTCGAAGCCCGCGCGCGCCAGATCCGATCGAAGCCTCGGTTGACTTTTCTTCCTCCCTCGATTTTCGTCCAAGTCCTTAACTGCCATAAATTTTGTTGCATGTTCATCGCCCCACATCTTTGCACCCGTGGCTCCGTTTTGGGCGTGTAGCATACCGCATTGTTCGGCTCGAAGAGTACATCATTTCATCTCATTGAATCATTTGCATTTGAGCTCATCGTGATGCCCGAAATGCTGCTGGAATAGTGCTTCATAATGTTAGTTTCAGATTCTTATCAGAACATGCACTTTTGTCATTTTTGCCATGATTGATGTGTGCATCCTATATACTTGAGTCCTACATGCGAGTTGAACTATGACATGTCTTCTTTGCAGAGGTACTTGCCATGTATTTTTGTGATCAATGTGGTGACTAGCACAAGCATGCAAACTAGGCTTCGTGATATTGCTGATTTTAGTCCCTGTTCTGCTGATATTTTGATGCCATGTAAACATGATGCTACAGAGAGATCCATGCATATTTTGAGTTACTTCAGTAAGGATGTTTTGAACATATGGTTATGATCTATCCATCCATCGCCCTGGCTGTAATTATGGAGTAGTCTAGCATGTCATTTTAGTGCTCTACTTTTGCTTCAAAATGTTTCCTGGCAGATTGTTTACATGTTATTCAATTTTGCCGAGGTTGTTGTAGTTGATCCGGGTATGCTATGATGTTGTTCTTGCCATGTATAGCTTCTATTACATGTCTTCTTGATGGATGTATGATTAGTTTAACATGGGATGCTATATAGTGAGTGCATCGAGCTCGCGAAGGTGCCTTCGTAATTATGCCAATGCCATGCTTTGTTTGCTGAATCTGTTAACGAAACTTGCTATGTTTACATGGGTGCCATCATATTTTCTGATCCTTTTTGGCTTATGGTTAGTAAGGGAATTTTGGTCTATGCTTTGAGTAGATTCATGCGATGCCTTGTTTTGCTATTATAAGTTCCTGTAGCATGTTGATAACTTGCTCTGAACATTGCTTCGTGATGCTGTTTATGCCATGTTCAACCTGATATTTTTTGCACTTTCACCATGCTTGTTTGAACCTGTTATGATGTGATTTAGCCGTAGCTCAGTGTTCCTCTTTTGTTCAGCATCTCCTGTAGATCACTGCCATATGTTTTGTTTTTATGTTGGGATGCTGTAGCATAGTTTCTTGTTGCATGCTAAGTAGCATCATGCTGTTAATCGCAGATTTGTGTCATTCTTGTCTTGCTTGCCATTTGCAAACCGTGCATCCGTTTCCGGTGATCCTTATATCGATTTCAACCAAAATCATCTCATCTTTCCAGCGGCATACTTGGTTTGTCAAGTTGATGCCTTGTTCATCCTTTTTCCTCCCAAAGCACGCATACGCATTGCATATCACATCTCGCATATCATGACATGTATTGCATCATGTTGCTTGTGCATTGCACTGTGATTTATTGTGGTTCCTTTGCTTGTGTTCTTGCTTTGGGTAGATCCAGGAGACGAGTACGTGCATGAGGAACCTGTTGAGTACTCTAACGAGGATCAAGCCTTCGACAACTCTGAGAACCTTGCAGGCAAGATGACCATACCTTCGATATCACTTCTATCTTTGCTTTGCTAGTTGCTCGCTCTTTCGCTATGTTAGCTCTACCTGCCACTGTTTATCATGCCTCCCTATTGCCATGTCAAACCTCTAACCATCCTGTCCTAGCAAACCGTTGTTTTGGCTATGTCACCGCTTTTGCTCAGCCCCTCTTATAGCGTTGCTAGTTGCAGGTGAAGATGAAGTTTGTTCCTGGTCGGAACATGGATATTTTGGGATATCACAATATCTCTTGTTTAATTAATGCACCTTATATACTTGGTAAAGGGTGGAAGGCTCGGCCTTATGCCTGGTGACTTTTTCCACTCTTGCCGCCCTAGTTTCCGTCATACCGGTGTTATGTTCCTTGATTTTGCGTTCCTTACACGGTTGGGTGATTTATGGGACCCCCTTCACAGTTCGCTTTGAATAAAACTCCTCTAGCAAGGCCCAAACTTGGTTTTACCATTTGCCACGTAAGCCTTTTTCCCTTGGGTTTTCACGAGCCCGAGGGTCATATTTATTTACCCCCCCGGGCCAGTGCTCCTTCGGGTGTTGGTCCAATCGGGATTGGTCGGCACTTCGGGCGGCTTTGCTGGTCTTGTTTTACCATTGTCGAAATGTTTTGCGAACCGGGATTCCGAGACTGATCGGGTCTTCCCGGGAGAAGGTTTATCCTTCGTTGACCGTGAGAGCTTATGATGGGCTAAGTTGGGACACCCCTGCAGGGTATATAATCATTCGAAAGCCGTGCCCGCGGTTATGAGGCAGATGGGAATTTGTTAATGTCCGGTTGTAGATAACTTGACACTTGACTCCATTAAAATGCATCAACCGTGTGTGTAGCCGTGATGGTCTCTTCTCGGTGGAGTCCGGGAAGTGAACACGGTTTGAGTTATGCTTGACGTAAGTAGTTTCAGGATCACTTCTTGATCACTTATAGCTTCTCGACCGACGCATTGCTTCTCTTCTCGCTCTCACTTGCATATGTTAGCCACCATATATGCTTAGTGCTTGCCGCAGCTCCACCATATTACCCCTTTACCTACCTATGATCTTAAATAGTCTTGATCTCGCGGGTGTGAGATTGCTGAGTCCTCGTGACTCACAGATTCTACCAAAACAGATGCAGGTGCCGAGGATACCAGCGCAGATGGTGCAACTGAGCTGAAGTGGGAATTTGATGAGGCCCTTGGTCGTTACTATGTATCGTTTCCAGATGATCAGTAGAGGAGCCCAGTCGAGATGATCGGGGATCTAGCATTTGGGGTTGTCTTCTTTTCTTTTGATTTTGACCGTAGCCGGTCTATGAGTGTATTTGAATGATGTATGATCTTAATTATGTATTGTGTGAAGTGGCGATTGTAAGCAAACTCTCTTTATCCCATTCTTGTTCATTACATTGGATTGTGTGAAGATGACCCTTCTTGCGACAAAACCACCATGCGGTTATGCCTCTAAGTCGTGCTTCGACACGTGGGAGATATAGCCGCATCGTGGGTGTTACAACCACAATGGACTATGGCTCCGAGGTGACCTCAACCGTCTAGGGTGCTCAAACACCTAAGAGTAACAAGATCTGCTAGGGATTAGTGGGGGGAATCAAATATCTCTTGGTGGAAGTGTAGATCGGGGCCTTGTCACCCAATCCCAAGCAAATCAACAAGTTTGATTGGCTAGGGAGAGAGATCGGCCTAAAATGGAGCTTGGAGCAATAATGGAGCTTAGGGATGGAAGAGGTGGTAAACTAGAGGTAGGAGACACACCTATTATAGTGGGGGACAACATCCAACCGTTATCCACTTGGACCAGCCTGCGACATGCGGTACTACCGCTCCAGGAGTGCAGTACTACCGCAAGGCCACGCGGTACAACCGTGGGAGACCACGGTACTACCGCGACAGCTGCAGAGACTATAACATAAGCAGTACTACCGCGAGCGCGGTACTACCTCTCCCACCTGAGGTACTACCACGAGGCAGGCAAGTCCTAGTATGGAAACAACACGGATGAATAAAAATACATCCGTGCCTACTTCCGCGGTCAAAGAGACGATGCAAACATCCGTCACGGTACTACCGTGCACAAGGCGCGGTACTACCGCGTGGGTGCAGATGTAAAAAATTACATCCGCCCCTACTACCGTGAAGCAACGGCACTAGGCCAGGGAACCATGGTACTACCACTCTGGGGGAGCGGTACTATCGTGGGCACCTGCGGTACTACCGCCGTCCATGAGCGGTACTACCGTGGGGGCACGGATGTAAAACATTACATCCGCGGCTACTACCGTGAAGCATCGGTACTTGGCCAGGGAGCCACGGTACTACGACTCCGAAGGAGCAGTACTACCATGGGCTCCCGCGGTACTACCGCGCAGGGGCACGGTACTACCGCGAGTGCCCGCGGTACTACCACTCGAGGGAGCAGTACTACCACAAGCTCAGCAATAGTAGTCCAGACACTCACATAGAGGATAGACGGGGAATGCTGCAAAGTGCAAGGGAAAGGAGGAGACAAGGAAGGAAACGTGTACGTGATTATTCCACCCGAACCTTTTCGACGCGGACCCCCTCTTAATAGTACATCTCTCCTACGACTCAAATCCACCAAAAAGAAATGTAGAAAAACGCCGTCTTCAATAGTCTTCGAGGGGCACCGAACCGTCTTGTGCCTAGCGATGAAGCAACTGAGAAACTCAAGGCACACGATTAGTCCGCAAAAGCATTGTCATCAATCACCAAAACACTTGGGGATAAATATGCCCTTACACAAAGTATTGTAGACATAGAAATTTGCAAAATACATATGAATCTTAATATGGAAGACCCATTGACTAAACTTCTCTCACAAGCAAAACATGATCACACCTTAGTACTCTTTGGGTGTTAATCACATAGCGATGTGAACTAGATTATTGACTCTAGTAAACCCTTTGGGTGTTGGTCACATGACGATGTGAACTATGGGTGTTAATCACATGGTGATGTGAACTATTGATGTTAAATCACATGGCGATGTGATCTAGATTATTGACTCTAGTGCAAGTGGGAGACTGAAGGAAATATGCCCTAGAGGCAATAATAAAGTTATTATTTATTTCCTTATTTCATGATAAATGTTTATTATTCATGCTAGAATTGTATTAACCGGAAACATAATACATGTGTGAATACATAGACAAACAGAGTGTCACTAGTATGCCTCTACTTGACTAGCTCGTTAATTAAAGATGGTTATGTTTCCTAACCATAGACATGAGTTGTCATTTGATTAACAAGATCACATCATTAGGAGAATGATGTGATTGACTTGACCCATTCCGTTAGCTTAGCACTAGATCGTTTAGTATGTTGCTATTGCTTTCTTCATGACTTATACATGTTCCTATGACTATGAGATTATGCAACTCCCGTTTACCAGAGGAACACTTTGTGTGATACCAAATGTCACAACGTAACTGGGTGATTATAAAGGTGCTCTACAGGTGTCTCCGAAGGTACTTGTTGAGTTGGCCTATTTCGAGATTAGGATTTGTCACTCCAATTGTCGGAGAGGTATCTCTGGGCCCTCTCGGTAATGCACATAACTATAAGCCTTGCAAGCAATGTGACTAATGAGTTAGTTGCGGGATGATGCATTACATAACAAGTAAAGAGACTTTCCGGTAACGATATTGAACTAGGTATTGAGATACCGACGATCGAATCTCGGGCAAGTAACATACCGATGACAAAGGGAACAACGTATGTTGTTATGCGTTTTGACCGATA
This sequence comes from Triticum aestivum, assembly GCF_018294505.1. NCBI lineage: Eukaryota > Viridiplantae > Streptophyta > Magnoliopsida > Poales > Poaceae > Triticum > Triticum aestivum. The sequence continues at coordinate 677,575,052 of NC_057801.1, forward strand.
AAGAACTTCATAGTATATGTATGAGCCAATATGAGTATCCAGGTTCCGCTATTGGTTATTGACCGGAGATGTGTCTCGGTCATGTCTACATAGTTCTCGAACCCGTAGGGTCCGCACGCTTAACGTTCGGTGACGATTTGTATTATGAGTTATGTGATTTGATGTACCAAAGGTAGTTCGGAGTCCCAGATGAGATCGGGGACATGACGAGGAGTCTCGAAATAGTCGAGACGTGAAGATTGATATATTGGATGACTATATTCGGACTTCGGAAAGGTTCCGAGTGATTCGGGTATTTTTCGGAGTACCGGAGAGTTACGGGAATTCACCGGGGAGTATATGGGCCTTATTGGGCCATACAGGAATAGAGGAGAGAGGCCAAAAGGAAGGAGGCGTGCGCCCCCGCCCTCTGGTCTGAATTGGACAAGGGGTGCAACCCCCTTTTCCTTCTTCCTCTCCCCCTCTTTCCTTCTCTCCTACTCCAACAAGGGGAAGAGTCCTACTTGGCGCGCCCTCCTCCTAGGCCGGCCGCCTCCCCCCTTGCTCTTTATATACGGGGGCAGGGGTCACCCCATAGACACAAAAATTGATCATTGATCTCTTAGCCGTGTGCGGTGCCCCCCTCCACCATATTCCACCTCGATAATACCGTAGCGGTGCTTAGGCAAAGCCCTGCGTCGGTAGAACATCATCATCGTCACCACGCCGTCGTGCTGACGGAACTCTCCCTCAAAGCTCGGCTGGATCGGAGTTCGAGGGGCGTCATCAAGTTGAACGTGTGCTGAACTCGGAGGTGTCGTACGTTCGGTACTTGGCTCGGTCGGATCGTGAAGACGTACGGCTACATCAACCGCGTTGTGCTAACGCTTCCGCTTTCGGTCTACGAGGGTACATGGATATACTCTTCCCTCTCGTTGCTATGCATCACCATGATCTTGCGTGTGCGTAGGAATTTTTTTGAAATTACTATGTTACCCAACCATTTTTTTGCTGACAATTTGGTGAATTCCCCTTCAAGTACCTTGGGGTACCCTTGCATTATAAAAAACTTAGAAGGGAAGATATACAACCTATTATTGATAGGATAATTAAGAACATTGCTGGGTGGCTGGGCAAGCTCCTATCCTATAGGGGAAGCTGATTTTATTAACTATCTGCATTGCTAGTATTCCCTCCTATCTTATGGCCATTATGAAATTTCCAAAATGGGCTATGGACATGATTACCTCCCAAATTTCTTTCTGGGGCAATGTGGGTGATGTACATAAGTATCATATAGCTAGTTGGGGCCTTGTGGCTCATAGGAAAGAGTTTGGTGGTTTGGGAGTCCCTAACCTCAAGGAATTTAATATGGCCCTTCTGGGATCGTGGGGTAAAAGATTCTATGATGGGAGGGAGGGGGACTGGAAAAAACTGCTTTGTTTTAAGTATGCTACTGACAAAACAAATATTTTCTATGCTAAACCTGCCCTGGGATCTCCATTCTGGAAAAGCATTTCCTGGGCTTTTGCTGCTACGAAATCTTCTGGAGATAGAATCCTGGGAATGGTGAGCACATTGCCTTTTGGCATGATATCTAGGTGGGGGAATGTTCCCTTAAAACTGCTTTTTGGGACTTGTATGTTATCTGTAAACAAAAGGATGCCACTCTGTCCCAAGTCTGGGATGGTGTACAACTTCGCCTCACCTTTAGGAGGTGTGTGGATGAGGCCATTTTACATAAATGGAACATGTTAGTTGAGCTAGTTAGACAAACCACTCTTTCTTCCCAACCAGATAGCCCCATTTGGAGCTTGGAGTCGAATGGGCAGTATTCTGTGAAGTCCTTTTATAAGATGATTAACTTTGGGGGTATCTCCTCTGATATTAAAGATTCTATTTGGAAGATTGAAGTGCCTCCAAATATTCATATCTTCCTGTGGCTGATGTTTAATAACAAAAGTTTGACTAGAGACAATCTTGCCAAAAGAAGACATGTAGAAGATAAAACATGTGTTTTTTGTGCTGAATCAGAATCGATTCAACACCTGCTATTTGATTGCATTGTTGTGACTGAAATATGGGGTGTGATTGCTGAAGCTTTTAAAATAACACTGATACGTACATTTTGCATCATGCTTTTATATCAATATTTACTACATTATGGGCTGTTATTACACGTTATGTCACAATAGTTATGGCTATTCTCTCTTATTTTACAAGGTTTAACATGAAGAGGGAGAATGCTGGCAGCTGGGATTCTCGGCTGGAAAAGGAGCAAATATTGGAGACCTATTCTGCACATCTCCAAAAGTCCCGATACTCCACGGAAGTCTTTTTTGGAATTAATGATAATTATTCAACGGAAGAAATACCCGAGGGGGGCCACCCACCGTCCATGAGGGTGGGGGCGCGCCCACCCTTACAGGGCGCGCCCCCTGCCTCCTGGGCCCCCTGGCAGCCCTCCGATGGCCATCTTCTGCTATATGAAGTCTTTTACCCTGGAAAAAATCATAAGCAACCTTACGGGACGAAACTCCACCGCCACGAGGCGGAACCTTGGCGGTACCAATCTAGGGCTCCGGCGGAGCTGTTCTGCCGGGGAAACTTCCCTCCGGGAGGGTGAAATCATCACCATCATCATCACCAACAATCCTCTCATCGGGAGGGGGTCAATCTCCATCGACATCTTCACCAGCACCATCTCCTCTGAAACCCTAGTTCATCTCTTGTATCCAATCTTTGTAACAAAACCTCAGATTGGTACCTGTGGGTTGCTAGTAGTGTTGATTATTCCTTGTAGTTGATGCTAGTTGGTTTATTTGGTGGAAGATCATAGGTTCAGATCCTTAATGCATATTAATACCCCTCTGATTATGAACATTAATATTCTTTGTGAGTAGTTACGTTTGTTCCTGAGGACATGGGTGAAGTCTTGCTATTAGTAGTCATGTGAATTTGGTATTCGTTCGATATTTTGATGAGATGTATGTTGTCTCTCCTCTAGTGGTGTTATGTGAAAGTCGACTACATGACACTTCACCATTATTTGGGCCTAGAGGAAGGCATTGGCAAGTAATAAGTAGATGATGGGTTGCTAGAGTGATAGAAGCTTAAACCCTAGTTTATGTGTTGCTTCGTAAGGGGCTGATTTGGAGACACTTGTTTCATGCTATGGTTAGGTTTACCTTAATACTTCTTTTGTAGTTGCGGATGCTTGCAATAGGGGTTAATCATAAGTGGGATGCTTGTCCAAGAAAGGGCAGTACCCAAGCACCGGTCCACCCACATATCAAATTATCAAAGTAACGAACCCAAATCATATGAGCGTGATGAAAACTACGATAATTCCCATGTGTCCTCGGGAGCGCTTTTCTCTATATAAGAACTTGTCCCGGCTTGTCCTTTCCTACAAAAAGGATTGGTCCACCTTGCTGCACCTTATTTACTTTCATTGCTTGTTACTCATTACAAATTATCTTATCACAAAACTATCTGTTCCCTACAATTTCAGTGCTTGCAGAGAATACCTTACTGAAAACCGCTTGTCATTTCCTTCTGCTCCTCGTTGGGTTCGACACTCTTACTTATCGAAAGGACTATGATAGATTCCCTATACTTGTGGGTCATCAAGACTCTTTTCTGGCGCCATTGCCGGGGAGTGAAGCGCCTTTGGTGAGTGGAACTTGGTAAGGAAACATTTATATAGTGTGCTGAAATTTACTGTCACTTGTTACTATGGAAACTAATCCTCTGAGGGGCTTGTTCGGGGTATCTTCACCCCGACCAGTAGAGCAAAGTGTTACTCCTCAACCTACTGAACCTACTGAAAATGTTAACTTTGAAATCCCTTCGGGTATGGAAGAGAAACTGCTAGCTAATCCCTTCGCAGGAGATGGAACATTGCATCCCAATTTACACCTTATCTATGTGGATGAAGTTTGTGGATTATTTAAGCTTGCTGGTATTCCCGATGATCTTGTTAACAAGAAGGTCTTCCCTTTATCTTTGAAGGGATATGCGTTGACATGGTATAGGCTATGTGATGATATGGGATCTTGGGACTATAAACGATTGAAATTGGAATTTCACGAGAAGTTTTATCCTATGTATCTTGTTCATCGTGATCATAATTATATATATAATTTTTGTCCTCGAGAAGGATAAAGCATCACTGAAGCTTGGGGGAGTCTTAAGTCAATGTTATATTCATGCCCCAATCATGAGCTCTCAAGAGAAATGATTATTGAAAACTTTTATGCTTGGCTTTCTCTCAATGATCGCACCATGCTCGATACTTCTTGTGCTGGTTCTTATATGATGAAGACTATTGAATTCAAGTGGGATTTATTGGAAAGAATTAAATGCAACTCTGAATATTGGGATTCCGATGATGGTAAGGAGTCAGGTATGACACCTAATATTGATTGTGTTAAATCTTTTATGGATACCGATGCTTTTCGTGGATTTAGCACTAAATATGGACTTGACTCTGAGATAGTAGCTTCTTCCTGTGAATCATTTGATACTCATGTTGATCTCCCTAAGGAGAAGTGGTTTAAATATAATCCTCCCACTGAAGTAAAAGTAGTTGCACCTATTACAGTTGAAGAAAAGACTATCACTTATAATGATCCTATAGTTCCTACTACTTATGTTGAGAAACCACCTTTCCCTGTTAGGATAAAGGATCATGCTAAGGCTTCAACTATGGTTCGTAAGAGTAATACTAGAACATATACACCTCCTGAGAAAATTAAAGTTGAACCTAGTATTGTTGTGGTTAAAGATCTCTTGGCTGATAATATTGATGGGCATGTTATTTATTTCGGTGAACAGGCTGCTAATATTTCTAGGCCCGATGCTAATATACATAGACCTGTTGTAGGCATGCTTGTTATTTCTGTTAAAATAGGAGATCATTATTATCATGGCTTATGTGATATGGGTGCTAGTGCTAGTCCAATACCTCATTCCTTATATGAAGAAATTATGCATGATATCGTACCCGCTGAAATAGAAGATATTGATGTTACTATTAAGCTTGCCAATAGAGATACTATTTCACCAATTGGGATTGTTAGAGATGTTGAAGTCTTGTGTGGGAAAGTTAAATATCCTGCTAATTTTCTTGTTCTTGGTTCCCCACAAGATAGATTTTGTCCCATTATATTTGGTAGACCCTTCTTGAATACTGTCAATGCTAGGATTGATTGCGAAAAGGATGTTGTTATGATTGGCTTAGGAGATATGTCTCATGAGTTTAATTTTGCTAAATTTCATAGACAACCCCATGATAAAGAATTACCTAGTAAGGATGAAATTATTGGTCTTGCTTCTATTGTCGTGCCTCCTACTGATCTGTTAGAACAATATTTGCTAGACCATGAAAATGATATGTTTATGAATGAAAGAGGGAGATAGATGAAGTATTCTTTAAACATGGTCCTATTTTGAAACACAACTTACCTGTTGAAATCCTAGGGGATCCCCCTCCACCCAAGGGTGATCCCGTGTTTGAGCTTAAACCTTTACCTGATACTCTTAAATATGTTTATCTTGATGAAAAGAAGATATATCATGTTATTATTAGTGCTAACCTTTCAGAGCAAGAAGAGGAAAGATTATTGAAAAATATGAAGAAGCACTGTGTTGCTATTGGATATACTCTTGATGATCTTAAGGGCATTAGTCCCACTTTGTTCCAATACAAAATAAAATTGGAAGAAGACGCCAAACCAGTTAGAGATCATCAACAACGGTTAAATCCTAAGATGAAAGAAGTGGCAAGAAAGGAAATACTAAAGCTCCTCGAGGCAGGTATAATTTATCCCGTTGCTGATAGGCAGTGGGTAAGCCCTGTCCATTGTGTCCCTAAGAAGGGAGGTATTATTGTAGTTCCTAATGATAAAGATGAATTGATATCGCAAAGAATTATTACAGGTTATAGGATGGTAATTTATTTCCGTAAATTAAATAAAGCTACTAAGAAAGATCATTATGAAAGTGCAACTATCCCTAGGTGGTTTTGGTAATTCATAACAACATATAGCTCATTGAGCTAATACTATTCCAAGACAAATATTTCAGGAAAGCTCAATGAATGGCATGGCATGGATGATGAAAGTGGATCCCTCAAAATATTAAGGAGAAAAGGATTGGCTCAAGCTCAAAAGCTCAAGACTCTACATTTTATATTTTAATGATCCAAGATCACATTGAGTCTATAGGAAAAGCCAATACTATCAAGGAGGGATGAGGTGTTGCTTGATGAGTTTCTTGCTTCAAGTGCTTAGTGATATGCTCCAAAAACCCTCAACTACTTCCTCATATCCACATATGACCTAAACCCAAAGTCAAACTCGGCCCCACCGATTCATTCTATCCGGCCCCACCGAGTTCACATGTCATAGCCACTGCCACAAACCCTAGGCAAATCGGTCTCACCGATAGGGATCTCGGTCTCACCGAGATGGGATTGTAATCTCTCTGTTTCCCTTCATAACGTTTTGGTCTAACCAAAGTGAGCGATCGGTCCCATCGAGATTGCAATGTAAACTCTATGTTTCCTTTTTGTAACATTTCGGTCTCACCGAAAAGAGCGAATCGGTCCCACCGAGTTTACCTAACCAACTCTCTGGTTAGCTAATTACCAAAATCGGTCTCACCGAGTTTGTGTAATCGGTCTCACCGAGATTACGTTATGCCCTAACCCTAACCATATCGGTCCTACCAAGTTGGATGTCGGTCCCACCAAAATCACTAACGGTCACTAGGTTTACTAAATCGGTCCGACCGAATTTGTTGATTTGGTCCCACCGAGATTGGTAAATTGTGTGTAATGGTTAGATTTCGTGTGGAGGCTATATATACCCCTCCACCTCCTCTTCATTCATGGAGAGAGCAATCAGAACAAACCTACACTTCCAACTTACCATTTCTGAGAGAGAACCACCTACTCATGTGTTGAGGCCAAGATATTCCATTCCTACCATATGAATCTTGATCTCTAGCCTTCCCCAAGTTGCTTTCCACTCAAATCTTCTTTCCACCAGATCCAAATCCTATGAGAGAGAGAGTTGAGTGTTGGGGAGACTATCATTTGAAGCACAAGAGCAAGGAGTTCATCACCAACACACCATTTGTTACTTCTTGGAGAGTGGTGTCTCCTAGATTGGCTAGGTGTCACTTGGGAGCCTCCGACAAGATTGTGGAGTTGAACCAAGGAGTTTGTAAGGGCAAGGAGATCGCCTACTTTGTGAAGATCTACCGCTAGTGAGGCAAGTCCTTCGTGGGCGACGGCCATGGTGGGATAGACAAGGTTGCTTCTTCGTGGACCCTTCTTGGGTGGAGCCCTCCGTGGACTCGCGCAACCGTTACCCTTCGTGGGTTGAAGTCTCCATCAACGTGGATGTACGATAGCACCACCTATCGGAACCACGACAAAAACATCCGTGTCTCCAATTGCGTTCGAATTCTCCAAACCCTTCCCTTTACTTTCTAGCAAGTTGCATGCTTTAATTTCCGCTGCTCATATACTCTTTGCATGCTTGCTTGAATTGTGTGAAGATTGCTTGACTTGTGCTAAGATAGCTAAAATCTGCCAAAGATCAAAATTGGGAAAAGGATAAGTTTTTAATTGGTCAAGTAGTCTAATCACCCCCCCCCCTCTATACATACTTCAAGGTCCTACACATTACCCTTTACCTTTTATTGATCAAATGCTAGAAAGACTATCCAAACATACACATTTATGCTTTCTAGATGGTTATTCTAGTTTCTCTCAAATACCTGTGTCAGCAGACGATCAAGCAAAGACTACTTTTACTTGCCCTTTCGGTACTTTTGCTTATATACGTATGCCTTTTAGTTTATGTAATGCACCCGCTACCTTTCAAAGATGCATGATGGCTATATTCTCTGACTTTTGTGAAAAGATTTGTGAGGTATTCATGGATGATTTCTCCATTTATGGATCCTCTTTTGATGATTTCTTGAGCAACCTTGAACGAGTTTTGCAGAGATGCGAAGATATTAGTCTTGCTTTGAACTGGGAGAAGTGCCACTTTATGGTTAATGAAGGCATTGTCTTGGGGCATAAAATTTCTGAAAGAGGTATTGAAGTTGATAAAGCTAAAGTTGATGTTATTGAAAAGATGTCATGTCCCAAGGACATTAAAGTTATAAGAAGTTTCCTTGGTCATGCCGGTTTTTATAGGAGGTTCATTAAGGACTTTCCTAAAATCTCTAGGCCTCTGACTAATCTATTGCAAAAAGATATTCCTTTTGTCTTCGATGATGATAGTGTAGAAGCATTTGAAATACTTAAGAAATCTTTGATTTCTGCACCTATTGTTCAGCCACCTGATTGGAATTTACCCTTTGAAATTATGTGTGATGCTAGCGATTATGCTGTAGGTGCTGTTCTAGGACATAGAGTTGATAAGAAACTAAATGTTATTCAATATGCTAGTAAAACTCTAGATGTTGCTCAGAGAAATTATGCTACCACTGAAAAACAATTCTTAGCAGTTGTATTTGCTTTTGATAAGTTCAAACCTTATATTGTTGATTCTAAAGTAACTATTTTCACTGATCATGCTGCTATTAAAAATCTCATGGAAAAGAAAGATGCTAAACCTAGACTTATTAGATGGGTTCTCTTGCTACAAGAATTTGATTTGCATATTATTGATAGAAAGGGAGCTGAGAACCCCGTTGCAGACAACTTGTCTAGGTTAGAGAATGTACTTGATGACCCATTACCTATTGATGATAGTTTTCGTAATGAACAATTAGCGGTCATAAATGCTTCTCATACTGCTCGATGGTATGCTGATTATGCTAGTTACATTGTTGCTAAATTTATACCACCTAGTTTCACATACCAGCAAAAGTAAAAGTTCTTTTATGATTTAAGACATTACTTCTGGGATGATCCACACCTTTATAAAGAAGGAGTAGATGGTGTTATTAGACATTGTGTACCTGAGCATGAACAGGAACAGATCCTATGCAAGTGTCACTCCGAAGCATATGGAGGACACCTGGAGATAGAATTACACATAAGGTATTGCAATCCGGTTTTTATTGGCCTACTCTATTCAAAGATGCCCGTAAGTTTGTCTTGTCTTGTGATGAATGTCAAAGAATTGGTAATATTAGTAGACGTCAAGAAATGCCTATGAACTATTCTCTAGTTATTGAATCGTTTGATGTTTGGGGCTTTGATTATATGGGACCTTTTCCTACCTCTAATGGATATACACATATTTTAGTTGGTGTTGAGTACGTTACTAAGTGGGTAGAAGCTATTCCAACTAGTAGTGTTGATCATAACACCTCTATTAAGATGCTTAAAGAAGTTATTTTTATGAGGTTTGGAGTCCCTAGATATCTCATGACTGATGGTGGTTCACATTTTATTCATGGCACTTTTCGTAAAATGCTTGCTAAGTATGACGTTAATCATAGAATTGCATCTCCATATCACCCACAGTCTAGTGGTCAAGTAGAATTGAGTAATAGAGAGCTCAAATTAATATTGCAAAAGACTGTTAATAGATCTAGGAAGAATTGGTCCAAGAAACTTGATGATGCATTATGGGCTTATAGAACTGCATATAAAAATCCTATGGGTATGTCTCCATATAAAATGGTTTATGTAAAAGCATGTCACTTACCTCTCGAACTTGAATATAAGGCATATTGGGCCATCAAAGAGCTCAATTATGATTTCAAACTTGCTGGTGAGAAGAGGTTATTTGACATTAGCTCACTTGATGAATGGAGAACCCAAGCCTATGAGAATTCCAAGATGTTTAAAGAAAAAGTTAAAAGATGGCATGACAAAAGGATACAAAAGCGTGAGTTCAATGTAGGTGATTATGTGTTGCTATTCAACTCTCATTTAAGATTTTTTGCAAGAAAACTTCTCTCTAAATGGGAAGGTCCTTACGTTATCGAGGAGGTCTATCGTTCCGGTGCCATAAAAATCAACAACTTTGAAGGCACAAATCCAAAGGTGGTGAACGGTCAAAGAATCAAACATTATATCTCAGGTAACCCTATAAATGTTGAAATTAATATTATTGAAACCGTGGCCCCGAAGGAATACATAAGGGACACTTTCCAGAACGTTTCAGACTCCGAAAAGGAATAGGTATGTGGTACGGTAAGTAAACCGACTCCAAAACAGTTCTAATAGAAATTTTTCTCTGTTTTGGAATATTTAAGAAAATAGGAAAATAAGAAGTAGTCCAGGAAGGACACGACGCATCCACGAGGGTGGAGGGCGCGCCCTACCCTACTGGGCGCGCCCCCACCTCGTGGGCACCTCGTGTGCTCTCTGGACTCCATTTTCTTGCACGATACTTCTTTTTGTCGGTAAAAATTCATTATATAATCTCCCGAAGGTTTTGACCATCGTATCACGCAAAAATCCTCTATCTTTATTTCGATCTATTTTTCTGACAGATCTAGAGCATCATGACGTCACCCTCCTCCAACAATGAAGACAAGGATGCTTGGCTATTGAAGATAGAGTTGAAGAGAGTAGAACCTGGAGAGATCAACAAGGATGATGGGATCAAGAAGGCCATGGAGGATCAAGCTCCGGTGGCAAAAGAAGAGAACATCCTTCAACCTCTTCCTAACCTCTTTACCACAACTGAGATTGAGGCTTTCAAGATGATTGAGTTAGCTCGCATATAAAACAAGTATCTCACATAGGAAAATATTTTGTTGAAGGATCATATCGTCGCGCTCAAGGGTATTATCCGCAAATTGGAGGAGCTTTTACGCTCGATGTATGACTATCCACCATCATCATCACCACCTTCATCACCTCCGAGGACATAATCACATGGGTATGGGCACTCCCCTTGGGACTGCCAAGCTTGGGGGAGGTGCCCCGGTATCGTATCACCATCACACTCCTATCTTTACCGTTTTTCTTAGTTCGATCCTTTTAGTAATATCTTGATCTAGTAGAATAAAGATTTGGTATGAATTAGTTTTGAGTTTTGCTTTGTGATCCCTCTATGTAATCGAGTCCGTGAGCTATATATAATAAAGATTAGTGTTGAGTCAAGGGCTTTGTTATCTTGCTATGATCTTAAGTGCATGGAAGAATAAAAGAAATAAAAGAGTGCATATTGATTTTATGGATAGTAATGACTTCACACATAAAGAGTATGATACATAAAGGTTGTTGAGAGTTGGCAAACATAGTTTTGGTCATCGTTGCAATTAATAGGAAGTAATAAAGAAAGAGAGGTTCTAACATATAAATATACTATCTTGGACATCTTTGATGATTGTGAGCACTCATTAAAGTATGACATGCTAAATAGTTGATGTTGGACAAGGAAGACAACGTAATGGTTTATGTTTTCTCACATCTCAGTTAAAGTATATTGTCATGGATCATTCAAACATGTTGAGCTTGTCTTTCCCCCTCATGCTAGCCAAATTCCTTGCACCAAGTAGAGATACTACTTGTGCTTCCAAACATCCTTAAACCCAGTTTTTACATTAGAGTCCACCATACCTACCTTTGGATTGAGTAATATCCTTCAAGTAAGCTGTGATGTTGCAAGCAATACAAATTTCTATCTAAATATGTATGACTTATTAGTGTGGAGAAAATAAGCTTTATATGATCCTGTGATATGGAAGTAATAAAAGTGACGGACTGCATAATAAAGGTTCATATCACAAGTGGCAATATAAAGTGACGTTCTTTTGCATTAAGATTTTGTGCGTCCAACCCTAAAAGCACATGACAACCTCTGCTTCCCTGTGCGAAGGGCCTATCTTTTACTTTATATGTTTTACCTTATGCAAGAGTCAAGGTGATCCTCACCTTTCCGTTTTTCATTTTATCCTTTGGCAAGCACCTCGTGTTGGAAAGATCCTGATATATATATATATATATATATATATATATATATATATAGTAGCACTATTCTGATCACGATCAGCCTATGTATGACGCGATGGGATGTTTTTGAGATCCGAGAAAACCCACTCGACTGATGCAAAAGAAAAATCCCACCCACCCGCTCCCCGCGATCCCCTCCCATACCTTCCCGATCCCACATCTTCCCTTCCCAGCCTGAGTCGCCGGCAGCCCTGCCACCAACAGCGCCGCCGCCGGCCCTTGCAACCAACGGCGCCGCCGCCAGGACCGCCTCCAACCATGCCTCTGCTGGCCCCTGCAAACAACCGCGCCGCCGCCAGGCCTGCCTCCAACCATGCCTCTGCTGCCCCCTGCAACCAACCGCGCCGCCGCTAGTCCCGCCTCCAACCGCGCGTCGCCGATGCACGACCTCCAACCGCGCCGCCGCCGAGGCCCGACCTCCAATCGCGCCGCCACCGAGGCCCCTAACAAACAACCACATTGCTGCTCGGATCCTACCTCCATTCCTATTGCCGTCGGGCCATAACAAAGAAAGCTGCGGCCCTCCGACCAACCACCGCTTCCGCACCTGGCCTGCACCCTCCGGCCAACCTCCGCCTCCCCACCCCGTCCCGCTCATCTCCCTACCAACCACTACCTCCACATCCCTCCAGCCTCGACCTACTGCTGCAAGAGGTCTTGACCTGCAGCTAGTGACGCGCCTTGCTCCGACCCGCTGCCACCAATTACAGATGGGTCCGGCCCCCTGTCCTTTCCCTCCCGACCTTCCTCTTCATCTGCAGTGCGAGCTCTTGTGAGCAGTGAGCTACCGTCTGTGTCATCCTCAACCACACTGGAGCTTGCAGGGTAGGCGCACACATACATGTCGATGTACAGCTGAAGAAGTTCAAACAGTTTGCGCTGAGCAGTAGAATGGAGATGAGCAAGGTGTAGTTGTAGGGGACAACACTAACAGGGCAGACATAATCAAGTCCACGGGACATGAGTATGTGTGCGCCTGCGATCTGCATCAATGCGTGATGCGAGGGATTACTTTAATTGTGCACATATGGAGCAGTCACGTTGGTGGCTTGAGCAGCTGTAATGTTGTTGGAAAGGAAATCTGAAGTTAACTGAAGTCCAACTATTACGTTGGACAAGGTTCATCTACTTCGTGGCAGGCAAAATCTCTAATAGATCCATTATCAGATGAAAACACACATCGATCTCCTCAGATACTACACAATATTGTGCCCCGTCTCATGGAATGGATTCGTCCTGAGGGAAGCAACAAATTTTGCGTTTAGGTTGTGGCGAATCAAGGCCCTAATTGTCTGGCAGCAAAAGGTGAAATCGTTGGGGGAAAATCAACCTCTGTTTGTGTTCTTTTTTTTGAGACAAACTGTTTTTGTGTTCTGTATGTTGAAGATGACCGTGAGCGGACATGGGCTACACGAGACTAGGTAGCTGGGTTGGGCCAACAAGTTTAAAAAAATGGAAAACTGGGTAGTTACTTTTTGGTGTTCCATGGTACGACATGAAATCACCCTCTATTTTTTTGAAAAGGTACTATTAGGAGTAGTTCACGTTGCTTTCCCTCAATGTGTTAGTCCAACCTAATTACAAGTATAAGCGAGGAAGTTCGGAAAAGGTAAAAAAATAACAATTAAATAGCAAACCACATGAAGTTCATCATTGATAAATTAATAAGTCCAAACGAAATACGAGAACAAAGGTGAAATAAATAAAAACCGTTGAAGTTCAAATTTAAAAAATTGAGTAGGTCAGAGTTCATAAAAAATCATAGCTTATACCACGACCATTGCATACTTCCCAGCAGAAAAACTGAATTGCAAAATTTATGCGTACACTAACAACTCAATATGCTCATTCAATTGTGGAAAATTTTCTGGCATCGCATCTATCATGTATATTAGCTACAGAGCAATCAAATGTACAAAAGAAAACTACTCTTATATGTGCTCAACACAATTATTTTTTGGGGGAAATAGCAACACAATCAACTTGTGAAAGTTCATAAAAAGGGAAAACTAGTTTAGGAAACAAACCTAAGATCTGCATCCTCAAAGAATTAAAAAAATGAGATTTCTCTAGCTACTAAATGAATAAATCAAGAAGTTCAAATTAATGGCCCAGAAGTTCAAATTGAAATAATGGGGGAGTTTGATGTTTATATACCAAGAACAGAACAAAACTAACTAGAAAAATGTAAACTCTGGAAGTTCAAATTTAACAAATCGAAGAGTTTACAAATAGAGAAAAATGAGATACACATATATTTGTAGAAAACACAGAAGGTCAAATTAAAATAAGAAAGCTTTTGAATGGATTTTCTACTCTCTTTTTTAAATCTTAAAGTTGAAATTAAAATAACACATGGGTTCAAATGTTTAGTAAAAAAATTGAGGAGTGAAGGACAAGTTCACATAAAGTAAAAATTAATGCAATTAAAAAACTTCATCATATGGCCAGCCATATAATCTTTATTTTTTGTAAACGCCGAATTTTCCATGTTTCTAAAAAACCTAGAATTCAAGTTAAATAAGGAGTGGTTCAAGTATTACAAAACTCGGGATTCTCTGTCAATAGATAATACATGGCCGAATTTCAATGCGAAAACATCAAGCTGTTCAACTACTATACGGAATGCGTTTCGCATGAGAATAAAATAATACAAAATTAAATGCCTAAAATGTTTGTTGCAAGAAGTTGTGTGTTTTCAACACTTTTCCATCGGTATATCATTTGCTCAATTCTGGTAAGTGGTTGGGGAGTTACGGGTAAAAAACATCACGTGAAAAACAGAGTGAACTTAAAAAGAACTGCTCAGAAGTATAACCTCTTCGCTAATTGCAATTTCGGAGACTCTGTTTTTCCAATGAAGGCAGAACGCATGATCTCAGAATTTTAGATTCATAACTGCTAGAAGATCACGTACTACATGGTGTGCATTTTGTTTAAAAAAGAATGAAAATGCAAAGCCTAAAGTTTTGTTGCTAGAACTTCAAGTGCTCGGCTCGAGAGAGTTTATTTTTTTTGGGAGAGAGGTTGAACAAAAATATGTGATTGAAGTTCAAGATGAAAACAATGGGAAGTTCAACTCGTTTCAGATAAGAATGTAAGAATAGAAAACAAAAATCTTAAAAGGTTTGTTGCAAGAAGTTCACGTGCACCTCCGTGCATGGTTAGAATTTATATTGGAGGACATCCGATCTCCAATTACATGTTTTAAAATGGCAAAAAATGACGTGTGACCTTTAATTGGGTGTAATTCGACGTATGCACAAAAATGTGGTAGAATTTCATAGTAAAAACAATGAGAAGTTCAAGTACCGCAAGGAATGCATTTCAGGTGAGAATAAAAGTATAGAAAAATAAAAGTTTAAAAAGTTTGTTGAAAGAAGTTCAAGGGCTCTTTCCTTGGGAGTTCAAAAATTCTTGCGAGAGAGGTTCACCTTTTATTTCCATGTTCGATTTTTTCGTATAAAAATCGAATACAATTCTTTACTCAAAATATAAAACGGTGAAGTTCAAATTGAAATAACAGATAAGTTCAGAGTTTATTAAAACCTAGGATTTACCTATTCAAAAAATAAAAACATAATGCCATTTTTTGCAATTCTAAAAACAACTCATAAACGAAAAAATGGTTGATAGAAGTTCAAGTGCTCGGCGAGGAAAAGTTCAAAAAATTCTTGTGAGAGAGGTTCGTCGTGTATTTAGATGTCCAAAAATACATTAAAAAATTTGTTTTTTGTGTTTTAAAATAATTCTCTCAAACCAGAGAGAAGTTCAAAGTGATAACAACCAGAAGTCCACGTACTACATGGTGTGTATTTCATATAAGAAAAATATAATAAAGTGAAACAGAGTGAAATTCAAAACAGACATGCCCCAGAAGTTCAACTACTTCACGCAGTGCAAAAAACAGCACGTCAAAAATTAGAGTGAAGTTCAAACAGACATGCCCGAGAAGTTCAACTACTTCACGCAATGCATTTCCATTCACGATGAAGGCAAAAATCACGATCTCGTCGTTTTCTAATTTACTTCAAAACGGCAGGAATATCATTTGTGTAAGTTCAAGTCCTCGGTCGGAGAAAGTTAAAAATATATTGTGAGAGAGGTTTGTACAAAAAGAATGTCCTTTGTGTAATACTGATGAAAATGGATGGGAAAATTACAAACAAAAATATGTCACAGAAGTCCAACGTGAAAACAGTAGGAAGTTCAACTACTACACTGAATGAATTTCACAAGAAAAACTTTTAAAACCATCGCGAGTATGAAAAAATGATCAACACGGAAAAGCTGCGTGTTTATAGCAGCTTTCCATCGGTATATCACTTGCTTAATTCCTGGCGAGTGAATGAAGAGCTACGAGCAAAAAAAAGCACGTGAAAAAAAGAGTGAAGTTCAAGCAGAACTTCCACCGAAGTTCAAGTATTTCACGCGATGCATTCTCGACGAATATGTTTCGCGATAAAGGCAGAACGAGCGATCTTGCCGTTTCTGAAATTACTTGAAAATGGCCGGGATTCACAGAAAACCATTAACATGAAAAAGTTTCGCATTTTTCATAGCTTTTCAACAATATATTATTTGCCCCATTCCGATGAAGTTTGTAGAAATTACGGCGAAAATACATTTTTAGCCATTTTCAAAATCATCGTAAAACCGTAATGAATTTGGAGAAACAATATATGCCAAAAAGTTTGGCATTTGTTCAGGCTTTCCAACTCCATATCACTTGCTACATTCGGACGTATGATTAAAAAAATAGATCGAAACTACAAACTTGGTAGAACTTGTACCGTTTTCTAAATTAGTCGTAAACCATTCAAAACTAGGAAAAACTTTCAACATGAGAAAAAAGTGCATTTTAATAAGCTTTCCAACGCCGTATCATTTGTCTCAAATGGATTAGGCGTTTAGAAATGGCATGAAAATACGAACCCGGTTGTTCGGTTTGTGAAATTTTACGATTTTCCACATTACTCTTTAACCATAGTGAATTGAAAAAAAACTTTCAGCATGTGGAAGGAGCGGTTTTGCAGCAGCTTTCGAACGCCATATTATTTGCCTCATTCCGATAAACGGTTTAGAAATGCGATCGAAAATATGATTCACATATTTTGTATGAAGGTAAAACGGTTTTCAAAACTGCTCTTAAACCACTTACATTTTGCCAAAATTTTAAGTTGGGTCATGATACTGGTGTCCATAGCTTTCCAACGGTATATCGCAAGCCCATTTGGGCAATGTTGACGGAAGTTCAACCTAACACTAGGGGAAGTTCAGGTCGAACAAATCAGGCAGTAAAATTGCAAAAAACGCAATTTCATCACGACCCGAGAGCAAAATCCGCCAGTGAGCGAGATTTCTATTTAAAACCGGTATTTAGTTGCTAAAAAACCTTTCTAGATTACACTAACATCATATAGAACACTACTAACCAGAATAATTCGCGGGGGAAGCCACGGTTGCAAAGATAGACCGAAGGTCGGGTTCGTACAGAGGGAGTTCAGGCGCGTGTACAAATAAAAATACGTCACAGAAGTTCAACGTGAAAATAACATGAAGTTCAACTACTGCACTGAATGAATTGCAGATGAAAAACTTTTAAAATCGTTGCGAGTATGAAAAAATGATCAACACGGGAAAGTTGTGTGTTTACAACAGCTTTCCATCGGTATGTCACTTGCTCAATTCCGGTGAGTGGATGTAGAGCTAGGAGAAGTGGATAGAGATATACGAGGAAGAAAAAGCACGTGAAAAACAGAGTGAAGTTCAAGGTTTCATACCGAGAAGTTCAGGTACTTCACAGGATGCATTTTTGGCGAATCTGTTTCGCGATAAAAGCAGAATGAATGATCTCGCCGTTTTTTAAATAACTTGAAAACGGCTACGAATCAGAGAAAACTGTCAACATGAAATTTTTTGCATTTTCCGTACCTTTTCAGCGGTATATTATTTGCGCCATTCCGATAAAGTTTGTAGAAAATATGGCGAAAATACGTTTTCACCATTTTCAAAACTGACTTAAAATCGTAAAGAATTGGGAGAAATAATATATACCAAAAAGTTTTGCATTTGTTCAAGCTTTCCAACGCCATATCATTTGCTGCATTTGGATGCACGGTTAAAATATTAGCTCGAAAATACGAACTCAGTAGGACTTGTACCGTTTTCCAAATTACTTTTAAACCGTTCAAAATTAGAAAAAACTTTGAAAATGAAATAGTAGCGCATTTTCATAAGCTTTCCGACGCCATATCGTATGCCTCAATTGGATTAGCCGTTTAAAAATGACGTTGAAAATACGAACTCGGCTGTTCGGTTTGTGAAATTTTACGTTTAACCATAGAGAGTTAGAGAAAACTTTCAACATGTGGAAGTAGCGGTTTTGCAGCAGCTTTCCAACGCCATATTGTATGCCTCATGCCGATAAATGGTTTAGAAATACGATCGAAAATACGATTCACATTTTTTGTGTGAAGAAAAAACGGTTTTCAAAACTGCTGTTAAACCGCTTACATTTTGCCAAAAATTTAAGTTGGGTCATGATACTGGTGTTCATAGCTTTCCAACGGTATATCGCAAGCCCAATTTGGGCAATGTTGGCAGAAGTTCAACCTAGTTCACAGGGAAGTTCAACTTACTACTACCGGGGCAGATCAGGTTGTGATCAAAATATTATTCTCATCCCGTGATCAGAATAGTGTTTATGTATGTGTATATGTGTGTGTATATATATATATATATATATATATATATATATATATATCCAATTGGATGTAAGTTAGCATGAACTATTATTGTTGACATTACCCTTGAGGTAAGACGTTGGGAGGCAACACTATAAGCCCCTATCTTTCTCTGTGTCCGATTAAAATTCCATAACCATAAGTATTGCGTGAGTGTCAGCAATTCTGAAAGACTAAATGATAGTTGAGTATGTGGACTTGCTGAAAAGCTCTTATATTGACTCTTTCCGATGTTATGATAAATTGCAATTGCTTCAATGACTGAGATTATAGTTTGTTAGTTCTCAATGAAGTTTCTGATCATACTTGACATTGTGAATAGATTGTTACTTGAGCATAAGAAACCATATGACAAATTATATATATGTTGCTGTTATAAGAATGATCATGATGCCTTCATGTCCGTATTTTATTTTTATCGACACCTCTATCTCTAAACATGTGGACATATTTTTCAATATCGGCTTCCTCTAGAGGAGAAGCGAGGTCTAAGCTTGGGGGAGTTGATACGTCCATTTTGCATCATGCTTTTATATCGATATTTATTGCATTATGGGATATTATTACACGTTATGTCACAATACTTATGGCTATTCTCTCTTATTTTACAAGGTTTAACATGAAGAGGGAGAATGCAGGCAGCTGGGATTCTGGGCTGGAAAAGGAGCAAATATTGGAGAATTATTCTGCACATCTCCAAAAGTCTTGAAACTCCACGAAAGTCATTTTTGGAATTAATGATAATTATTCAGCGGAAGAAATACCTGAGGGGGGCAACCCACCGTCCACGAGGGTGGGGGGCGCACCCACCCTTACAGGGCGCGCCCCCTGCCTCGTGGGCCCCTGGCAGCCCTCCGGTGGCCATCTTCTGCTATATGAAGTCTTTTACCCTGGAAAAAATCAGAAGCAAGCTTACGGGACGAAACTCCGCCGCCACGAGGCGGAACCTTAGCAGAACCGAGGGCTCCGGTGGAGCTGTTCTGCCGGGGAAACTTCCCTCCGGGAGGGGGAAATCATCACCCTTGTCATCATCAATGATCCTCTCATCGGGAGGGGGTCAATCTCTGTCAACATCTTCACTAGCACCATCTCCTCTCAAACCCTAGTTCATCTCTTGTATCCAATCTTTGTACCAAAACCTCAGATTGGTACCTGTGGGTTGCTAGTAGTGTTGATTACTCCTTGTAGTTGATGCTAGTTGGTTTATTTGGTGGAAGATCATATGTGTCGGGGGTTGGGTGCGACATATGCCAATGGATGGCTTATCATGGTGGGGCAAGTATAACGACGCCGGTGCCTAGAAGCGGGATAAGTCATAGACACAAACGCCGACGCACTTTACCCAGGTTCGGGGCTCTCCTAGGAGATAACACCCCTAGTCCTGCTCTGCGGGGTCTCCGCATGATCACTAAGGCACAAGTGATACAATGGCGCTCCTTGAGCTGTGTGCTAGAGGTAGAAGGAGGCAAGGCTAGCTCTCTTCTTCATCTAGGGTAGTGGCTAGTTCTAATGGGGTGGGAACCGTTTGCATGAGAGCCCTAGGGGGTTTATATAGGCCTACCCCCTAGGGGTACAATGGTAATCTGGCCGGGTGCTGGACCCGGCTATCAGTGTCTCCGGTCGCCGGCTTCTCCGCCGGATGCTGGGGCCTGCCGCTTGGTGGGCCCCGCCGGCTGGTCTGGTACAGAGCCGACAGGCTGCCCCCGCCGCTGGCGGGTCTGGTTGGTGGCTGATCACTGTAGTCGTGCTGCTAATGACGGAGGCTTGGTCAGCGAGTGTGGCTACAGTCCTGCCGCCTGGCGGGAGATAAATGTAGCCACACCATGTCTTATCTGGTTGATGGTGCACGGGCCCAAAGGGAGGAACGGGTCGCCTGCTATAGGCCGGCCTCCCTCAGGTCCGGCTGGTCTGGCTTTTGCCGTCTTCCGAGCTCTCGCTGCCTGGTAGGGCCCGCCGCGTGCAGGTCGTACCGACAGGTCGTCGTGGGGAACAGGGCTCCGCCTGTCAGGAGTGAGGTGGGGGAGAGTGGCAATAGTGCTACGCCGTGCGGGGATCTCCGCCTGTACGAGGCACTATAGCCATGCCAAGCCCAGGATTCGGGGGTGAGGGTCTACACTGTAGCCTCACCCTGTCTTGTCCTCTTGATGAGGGGCATAGACTCTAAGGGCGCTGGGTGGACGCCTGTTAGACGCCGGCCTCTCCGGAGGCCGTCTGCTAGGAGCCGACCGGTCTTGGTGTCGTCTTCTGGTGCTTGGCCGTCTTCGGGCAGCCGGTCGTTGAGCCAGCCGGCCACCAGAAGGCGGTGCTTCATTATGAGGTTTCGTGGGGCGAAGCCGATCCAAAGTCTTGAAAGGTTCAGGGGCTCGGGTTTGGCCACCCGTGGCCCATTACTCCGACAGTAGTCCCCGAAGCTGGTGAGGCGTTGCAGCCGAAGGGTCGTGAAGTCTCAGCAGCTTCCCCTCTCATTGCACTCCGAGTGGGTGCTTGATCCTTGTGACGCGCCGACTGCTAGAGTTGGTTTGACAGGGCAGGATCATCCGCCAATTTCGAACATCAAGGCGGGAAATAGGTGGCGTCCCTGCTAAGCTTCCTAGGCCCGCCGCGTGCCACGAGCACGCCATGCGGCACACATCAGCCCGGCCAGCCTACCATCCCACGCTTCTGATGGGACATGACAGTGGGCCAGGCCCTCCACTATCGGGCCTCGGCACGTGGGTGGATCCGCTGCGGCCGGGGCGGGCAGTTGTGATCCCCGTGGGCGTTAAGGCGCAGTAACTCCACGCAGTAATTGGGGGGTCATGGGGTCGTGGGCGCAGTTAATCCCACGATCCCATGCCCCGCCCCCTTGGCTTCGTAGCCCGAGGGCTATAAGTAGGGGGAGGCAGGGGAGCAGCAGAGCACGTGCGCCCTCCTCCCCACACTCTCTTCCTCCTCTCTCCCTCTCTGTCGCTGCTGCTGCTTAGTGCTCGCCGTAGCGCTGCCACAGTTTGCCGCCGTTGTGCTTCTCCTCCCCATGCAGCTCCGCTCAAAGCCATGGCGTGCGAGAAGGGTGGCGACTGGGATGGCTCGACGGTGATCGAGCATCACCTCCCTTTCCTCCTGAACACGCGCCGGATGCCCAACACGGCATTCGTCAAGGTGCGGGTGCCGCCGCGGGAGGAGATCTCGCCGGCGCCGCAGGGGGACGAGCGGGTCGTCTTCCGCTCGCACTTCCTCCACGGGTTCGGCTTCCCGGCGAGCGGGTTTCTCTGCTCGTTCATGGACTTCAACCACCTCCAGCCGCACTACATGACGCCCAACACCGTGACGCTGATGTCCGCCTTCATAACAGCGTGCGAGGGCTACCTCGGCATCCTCCCCACCATCAAGTTGTGGAGAGCTTTCTTCTACGGCAAACTGGGCACCTCCGCCAAGGAGACGGCGGCCGAGTGCGGCGGTGATGTCTACTACAAAACCTTCTTCTTGTAGACGTTGTTGGGCCTGCAAGTGCACATGTTTGTAGGACAGTAGCAAATTTCCCTCAAGTGGATGACCTAAGGTTTATCAATCCGTAGGAGGCGTAGGATGAAGATGGTCTCTCTGAAGCAACCCTGCAACCAAATAACAAAGAGTCTCTTGTGTCCCCAACACACCCAATACAATGGTAAATTGTATAGGTGCACTAGTTCGGCGAAGAGATGGTGATACAAGTGCAATATGGATGGTAGATAAAGGTATTTGTCATCTGAAATTATAAAAACAGCAAGATAGCAAGCGATAAAAGTGAGCGTAAATGGTATTGCAATTAAACAAGGCCTAGGGTTCATACTTTCACTAGTGCAAGTTATCTCAACAATAATAACATAGATAGATCATATAACAATCCCTCAACATGCAACAAAGAGTCACTCCAAAGCAACTAATACCGGAGAACAAACGAAGAGATTATGGTAGGGTACGAAACCACCTCAAAGTTATTCTTTCGGATCGATCTATTAAAGAGTTCGTACTAGAATAACACCTTAAGACACAAATCAACCAAAACCCTAATGTCACCTAGATACTCCATTGTCACCTCAAGTATCTATGGGCATGATTATACGATATGCATCACACAATCTCAGATTCATCCAACCAACACAAAGTACTTCAAAGAGTGCCCCAAAGTTTCTACCAGAGAGTCAAGAAAATGTGTGCCAACCCCTATGCATAGGTTCATGGGCGGAACCCGCAAGTTGGTCACCAAAACATACATCAAGTGGCACGTGTTATCCCATTGTCACCATAGATAAACACGGCAAGACATACTTCAAGTGTTCTCATAAAAGACTCAATCTAATAAGATAACTTCAAAGGCGAAACTCAATTCATCACAAGAGAGTAGAGGGGGAGAAACATCACAAGATCCAACTATAATAGCAAAGCTCGGGATACATCAAGATCATGCCATAGAGGGAACACAAGAGAGAACACGAGAGAGAGAGATCAAACACATAGCTACTGGTACATACCCTTATCCCCGAGGGTGAACTACTCCCTCCTCGTCATGGAGAGCGCCAGGATGATGAATATGGCCACCGGTGATGGATCCCCCCTCCGGCAGGGTGCCGGGAAGGACTTCCGAGAGGTTTTTGGTGGCAACAGAGGCTTGCGGCGGCGGAACTCCCGATCTATCTTGATATTCGATGTTTTTAGGGTACGTAGGCTTATATAGGCGAAAGAAGTCGGTCGAGATGTGCTCGAGGGGCCCACGAGACAGGGGGGCGCCCAGTAGGGGGGGGCTCGCCCTCCTATCTTGTGGCCTCCTCGAGGGTCTTCTGATGTGAACTCCAAGTCTCCTGGGTGATATTCTTCCAAAAAATCACGTTGCCGAAGGTTTCATTCCGTTTGGACTCTGTTCGATATTCCTTTTCTTCGAAATACTGAAATAGACAATAAAACAACAATATGGGCTGGGCCTCCGGTTAATAGGTTAGTCCCAAAAGTAATATAAAAGTGTATAATAAAGCCCATAATCATTCAAAAGACATAACAAAATAGCATGAATGCTTCATAAATTATAGATACGTTGGAGACGTATCAACATCCCCACGCTTAATTCCTACTCGTCCTAGAGTAGGTAAATGATAAAGAAAGAATTTATGGAGTGTGAATGCTAGAAGGTGCACAAGTTTGATCAATGATAATTTCAATCACCTTTACTAGCATCATTATATGTCATAACAGTAGTTCATCTCATAAAAGTTTTTACGAACTAGTAACAAGCAATTCACATGTTAAAGCATAGACCATAAACTTTCTTGGAAACTAGCAAACTTCATTCTTAGTCATCAAACAATTGCAATTCATCTTACTTTCAGGAAGAGTCTATGTTAGAGCTTTGATTTAGCAAACTTCACATACTCAACTATCATATAGTCTTCTACAATTGCTAACACTCACGCAATACTTGTGGTTATGAAGTTTTAATCAGACACAGAGAAAGATTGGGGCTTATAATGTTGCCTCCAAACGTATTCACCTTTGGGTGAGGTCAACAATAATATTTCATGCTAACGTACATCCAATTGGATATATATATCAGGATCACCCCAACACAAAGTGCTTGCCAAACGATAAAATGAAAAAGGGAAAAGGTGAAGATCACCTTGACTCTTGCATAAAGTAAAAGACATAAAGTAAAAGATAGGCCCTTCGCAGAGGGAAGCAGAGGTTGTCATGCACTTTTAGGGTTGGATACACAAAATCTTAATGCGAAAGAATGTCACTTTATATTGCCCCTTGTATATGGACCTTTATTATGCAGTCCGTCGCTTTTATTGCTTCCATAACAAGTTCATACAAAGCTTATTTTCTCCACACTAATAAGTCATGTATATTTGAGAGCAAGTTTTATTGCTTGCACCGATGACAACTTACTTGAAGGATCTTACTCAATCCATAGGTAGGTATGGTGGACTCTCATGGCAAAAACTGGGTTTAAGGATATTTGGAAGCACAAGTAGTATCTCTACTTGGTCCTAGGAATTTTGGCTAGCATGAGGGGGAAAAGGCAAGCTCAACATGTTTGAATGATCCATGACAATATACTTTAACTGAGATGCAAGAAAACATAACCCATTACATTGTCTTCCTTGTCCAACATCAACTCTTTAGCATGTCATACTGAATGAGTGCTCACAATTATAAAAGATGTCTATGATAATATATTTATATGTGAAATCTCTCTTCCTTCAATATTCTTTCATGAATTTGTTCAAATGACCAATACAATGCTTGCTAACCGTCAATAAATTTACAACCTGTACTTCTTAGATGTGAAATCATTACTCCCAATGGGATAAGCAAATGAAACATATATAATTTCAGATTTATGACGTTCAACTCATTCAACCATTTACTCATAAGATATAAGTGAAGCACACAAGTAAATGACAAACTACTCCAAAAAGATATAAGTGAAGATCAATGAGTAGCTAAATAATTATGCAACTATGTGAAGACTCTCTCTCAATTAAGAATTTCAGATCTTGGTATTGTATTCAAGCAGCAATAAAAACAAAATAAAATGACATTGCAAGGATAGCACAACTCATGTGAAGAAGCAAAAACTTAGGTTCAACCGATACTAACCGATAGTTGTTGAAGAAGAAAGGTGGGATGCCTACCGGGGCATCCCAAGCTTAGATGCTTGAGACTTCCTGAAATATTATCTTGGGGAGCCTTGGGCATACCCAAGCTTGAACTTTTGTGTCTCCTTAATTCCTCTCATATCATGGTTTCTCTTTTTATCAAAAGCTTCATTCACAACAAACTCAAGAAGATCTCGTGAGATAGGTTAGTATAAAACAATGCAAAACCTTATCATTTTCTACTGTAACAAATCACTAAAATTATTATTCAACATTGAATACTAAATGTCTCTGCATATTTAATACTCCTATACTCAAATAGAATCATTAAACAAGCAAACATATACAAACAATGCAACCATAACAGCAATCTGCCAAAACAGTACAGTCTGTAAAGAATGCAAGCGTATCAATACTTCCCTAACTCCAAAAATTATGAAATAAAAGTCCCACTGTAAATAATTTATCATAGCTTAATATGCAGAAAGATTCAACATTATATCACTCTCTGACTTTTCTAGGGAATTTTTGCAACAGCGGTAAACTTTCTGTTTTCAAACAGCAACATGTATACAAGCAAAACAAGCATGGTAAAGGCTATCCTTGACATTTTTATTGAAAATAAAAGATGCAAAACATTATTATAACTAACAGCAAGCAAATACCAACAAAAGAAAATGACGCTCCAAGAAAAACACATATCACGTGGTGAATAAAAATATAGCTCCAAGTAAGGTTACCGATGAACGAAGACGAAAGAGGGGATGCCTTCCGGGGCATCCCCAAGCTTAGGCTCTTGGTTGTCCTTAGATGTTACTATTGGGGAACGTTGCAGAAAATAAAAAAATTCTACACTTCACCAAGATCAATCTATGGAGTTCATCTAGCAACGAGAGAGAGGAGTGCATCTACATACCCTTGTAGATCGTGAGTGAAAGCGTTCAAGAGAACGGGGTTGAGGGAGTCGTACTCGTCGTGATCGAAATCACCGATGATCCTAGTGCTGAACGGACAGCACCTCCGCGTTCAACACACATACAGTTGGGAAGACGTCTCCTCCTTCTTGATCCAGCAAGGGGGAAGGAGAGGTTGATGGAGATCCAGCAGCACGACGGCGTGGTGGTGGATGCAGCAACGATCTCGGCAGGGCTTCGCCAAGCTCTACGAGAGGGAGAGGTGTTGCAGAGGGAGAGGGAGGCGCCAGGAGCATGGGTGCACAGCCCTCCCTCCCCCCTCTTTATATAGGTCCCCTAGGGGGGCGGACCTAGGAGATCCAATCTCCAAGGGGGGCGGCGGCCAGGGGGGAAACTTGCCCCCCAAGCCAGGTGGAGGCGCCCCCACCCCTAGGGTTTCCAACCCTAGGAGCAGGGGGGCAAGGGGGCGCACCAGCCCACCATGAGCTGGTTCCCCTCACACTTCAGCCCATGGGGCCCTCCGGGATAGGTGGCCCCACCCGGTGGACCCCCGGGACCCTTCCGGTGGTCCCGGTACAATACCGGTGACCCCCGAAACTTTCCTGATGGCCGAAACCGGACTTCCTATATATAATTCGTTACCTATGGACCATTCCAGAACTCCTCGTGACGTCCGGGATCTCATCCGGGACTCCGAACAACTTTCGGGTCACCGCATACTAATATCTCTACAACCCTAGGTTCATCGAACCTTAAGTGTGTAGACCCTACGGGTTCGAGAGACATGAAGACATGACCGAGACGACTCTCTGGTCAATAACCAACAGCGGGATCTGGATACCCATGTTGGCTCCTACATGTTCCACGATGATCTCATCGGATGAACCACGATGTCGAGGATTTGAGTAACCCCGTATACAATTCCCTTTGTCAATCGGTACGTTACTTGCCCGAGATTCGATTGTCGGTATCCCAATACCTCGTTCAATCTCGTTACCGGCAAGTCACTTTACTCGTACTGTAATGCATGATCCCGTGACCAAACACTTGGTCACATTGAGCTCATTATGATGATGCATCACCGAGTGGGCCCAGAGATACCTCTCCGTCATACGGAGTGACAAATCCCAGTCTCGATCCGTGTCAACCCAACAGATACTTTCGGGGATACCCGTAGTATACCTTTATAGTCACCCAGTTACGTTGTGATGTTTGGTACACCCAAAGCACTCCTATGGTATCCGGGAGTTACACAATCTCATGGTCTAAGGAAAAGATACCTGACATTGGAAAAGCTCTAGCAAACGAACTACACGATCTTGTGCTATGCTTAGGATTCGGTCTTGTCCATCACATCATTCTCCTAATGATGTGATCCCGTTATCAACGACATCCAATGTCCATAGTCAGGAAACCATGACTATCAGTCAATCAACGAGCTAGTCAACTAGAGGCTCACTGGGGACATGTTGTGGTCTATGTATTCACACATGTATTACGATTTCCGGATAACACAATTATAGAATGAATAATAGACAATTATCATGAACAAGGAAATATAATAATAATCATTTTATTATTGCCTCTAGAGTCAATAATCTAGTTACATTGTGATGAATCGAACACCCATAGAGTTCTGGTGTTGATCATGTTTTGCTCGCGGAAGAGGTTTAGTCAACGGATCTGTGACATTCAGATCTGTATGCACTTTGCAAATATCTATGTCTCCATCTTGAACATTTTCACAAATGGAGTTGAAGCGACGCTTGATGTGCCTGGTCTTCTTGTGAAACCTGGGCTCCTTGGCAAGGGTAATAGCTCCAGTGTTGTCACTGAAGAGGGTGATTGGCCCCGATGCATTGGGTATGACTCCTAGGTCGGTGATGAACTCCTTCATCCAGATTGCTTCATGCGCTGCCTCCGAGGCTGCCATGTACTCCGCTTCACATGTAGATCCCGCCACGACGCTCTGCTTGCAACTGCACCAGCTTACTGCCCCTCCATTCAAAATATACATGTATCCAGTTTGTGACTTAGAGTCATCCAGATCTGTGTCGAAGCTAGCATCAACGTAACCCTTTACGACGAGCTCTTCATCACCTCCATAAACGAGAAACATGTCCTTTGTCCTTTTCAGGTACTTCAGGATATTCTTGACCGTTGTCTAGTGTTCCTTGCCAGGATTACTTTGGTACCTTCCTACCAAACTTACGGCAAGGTTTACATCAAGTCTGGTACACAGCATGGCATACATAATAGACCCTATGGCTGAGGCATAGCGGATGACACTCATCTCTTCTATATCTTCTACCGTGGTCGGGCATTGAGCCGAGCTCAATCTCACACCTTGAAATACAGGCAAGAACCCTTCTTGGACTGATCCATATTGAACTTCTTCAATATCTTATCAAGGTATGTGCTTTGTGAAAGACCTATGAGGCATCTTGATCTATCCCTATAGATCTTGATGCCTAATATGTAAGCAGCTTCTCCAAGGTCCTTCACTGAAAAACACTTATTCAAGTAGGCCTTAATGCTGTCCAAAAGTTCTATATCATTTCCCATCAAAAGTATGTCATCTACATATAATATGAGAAATGCTACAGAGCTCCCACTCACTTTCTTGTAAACGTAGGCTTCTCCATAAGTCTGGATAAACCCAAACGCTTTGATCATCTCATCAAAGCAAATGTTCCAACTCCGAGATGCTTGCACCAGCCCATAAATGGATCGCCGGAGCTTGCATACCTTGTTAGCATTCTCAGGATCGACAAAACCTTCCGGCTACATCATATACAGTTCTTCCTTAAGATAGCCGTTAAGGAATGCTATTTTGACGTCCATCTGCCATATCTCATAATCATAGTATGCGGCAATTGCTAACATGATTCGGACAGACTTCAGCTTTGCTATGGGAGAGAAAGTCTCATCGTAGTCAACCCCTTGAACTTACCGATAACCCTTAGCAACAAGTCAAGCTTTATAGATGGTAACATTACCATCCGTGTCCGTCTTCTTCTTAAAGATCCTTTTGTTTTCTATCGCTCGCCGATCATCGGGAAAGTCTGTCAAAGTCCATACTTTGTTTTCATACATGGATCCTATCTCGGATTCCATGGCTTCAAGCCATTTGTTGGAATCTGGGCCCACCATCGCTTCTTCATAGTTCGAAGGTTCACCGTTGTCTAACGACATGATTTCCAGGACAGCATTGCCATACCATTCTGGTGTGGAACGTGTCCTTGTGGACCTTCGAAGTTCAGTAGCAACTTGATCCGAAGTACCTTGATCAGCATCATTAACTTCCTCTCTAGTCAGTGCAGGCACCACAGGAACATCTTCCTGAGCTGCGCTACTTTCTGGTTCAAGAGGCAGTACTTCTTCGAGTTCTACTTTTTTTTACTATTTCTTTCGAGAGAAACTCTTTCTCCAGAAAGAACCCGTTCTTGGCAACAAAGATCTTCCCTTCAGATCTAAGGTAGAAGGTATACCCAATGGTTTCCTTAGGGTATCCTATGAAGACGCATTTTTCCGACTTGGGTTCGAGCTTTTTAGGTTGAAGTTTCTTGACATAAGCATCGCATCCCCAAACTTTTAGAAACGACAGCTTAGGTTTCTTCCCAAA
This sequence comes from Triticum aestivum, assembly GCF_018294505.1. Classification (NCBI taxonomy): domain Eukaryota; kingdom Viridiplantae; phylum Streptophyta; class Magnoliopsida; order Poales; family Poaceae; genus Triticum; species Triticum aestivum. The sequence continues at coordinate 677,604,871 of NC_057801.1, forward strand.
CCATAATTCATACGGCGTCGTCTCAACAGATTTAGACGGTGCCCTATTTAAAGTGAATGTAGCTGTCTCTAGAGCGTTGTCGTGGTTCTTACTCTGACAGTAGAATGGGGGGTAGGTATGGAGAGGCAAGATCCTAGCTATGGAGTAGTTGTACACACAAGTGTTTAACGAGTTCAGGCCCTTCTCTGAGGAAGTAAAAGCCCTACGTCTCGGAGCCCGGAGGCAGTCGACTGGTTTATGTGTATATGAGTTACAGGGGTGCGAACCCTTCTACCAGTGGAGGGGGATGGCTTATATAGAGGACGCTAGGACCCCAACCAACCCACGTAGCAGAGGGTTAAAGTACATTAAGGCCGGGCGTTACTGGTAATGCCCTACATAAAGTGTCATCATGACCATTAAGACTACTTAATTACAGACCATTTGGATACAGAGTAGATCCTGAACTCCTTGGTCAAGTGAGTCTTTATGGTCGAGTGTCTTTAGGTTCGTCGAGTGCCTTCTAGCCGGTCGAGTGGAGTCTCTCTTGGTCGACTGGAAGGTAGCTTCGTCTAAGGATGTCCTTGGGTATGGTATCCTAGATAGGGTCCATGACCCTACCCTAGGTACATAACATCATCATTAGCCCCCGAATGGATCGAGGTTCGAGTGAGGAAGGAGTTGATGATTTTCTCTGACTTATTTCCTGTGCTTTGATTTTGTCGCATCTTGGATCGGCGATTTTTCTTTCGGCGTTGGCGTCAACTTTTACTTCAGTCGCCTTGATCCATTCTTGTCTTCTGTCAAGTGAACTTTTTGAACTTTGGTGAACTTCCGAGCGACAGATCGCAGGAAAGATATCGTTTGACAAATTGATCTGCTGTTAGCGGATTTTGCGGGATCCGAAATTTGGGAAGCGCGTGAAGCGGGGCGGACCACAGCAATCAGATGGGATAAGGCGTGGACGCCTCGATTTCCGTGCCACCTTTTTTGCCACGTATCGTGCGTGTGCGACTGTATCGGGATGTGACAGGATCGCCCGGACCCACTCGGAAGCCACTCGAAAGCGCCCTTATATCAAGCGTCGGGGGAGGGTTTTTTGAACAGTGCCTTCCCATTCTTCTCTCCGCCCTCTTTGCCTCCGCCCACTGCGCCTACTCTCGCCTCTGCCCATCCACTCCTCGCGTGCTTCGCCGGCGACAATGGTGAAGGAGAAGACGGCGGCCTTAGAGCGCGCGAAGAAGGCGACGGCGACGGGGAAAGCGAAGGGGAGACCGTCCAGCCGGGGCGGATCTTCGTCAAGGTCCCGCCTGCCGAAGGGTTGGGTCCAAGGGGATTGGATCCGCTCGACCATCACTGAGAAAGATCTCAATGACCTGGCCAATGAGGGACTGATCCCCCACGGGTCAGCAAGGCTTCCGGGGACCGAGTGTCAACCGCAGCCGCAGGAGGGTGAGTGCGTTCTCTTAGCCACTCATGTAGACCATGGTTTTTCTCTGCCGCCGAGTGTTTTCTTCCGAGGGTTTCTGAATTTCTTTGGGGCGCAACTCCACCATTTCACCCCCAATTCCATCGCCTATCTTGCTGCCTTTGTGTCCATGTGCGAGAACTTCCTGGGTTGTCGACCACACTGGGGTCTCTTTAAGCACATATTCACCTGTCGCTCACAGACAGTGAAAAAGGCGAGTCTGGACGATGAGAGGACTAAGGTTATCCAGATGTGAGGTGGTCTTGGGATCCAGATGAGGAATAAGAGTACTTTCCCGGCCATGACCCTTCCTGAGTCGGTCAGAGGGTGGCAGTCGACTTGGTTCTACTGCCAAGACGAGTCGACGCCGGGGCAGTCGACTGGTCTCCCTCCGTTTTCCATGGACTGAGTGGACAAACCCTCTTCCCTGAAAGTTCTTCCTGAGGAGAAAGTTCAGGAAAAAATGCTGATGGAGCGCGTAGTCCTCGTTAGAGAAGGAGTGACGGGTATGGATCTTCTGGAGGTCTTCCTTAGGTGGTGCATCCAACCACTTCAGTACCGAGGCCATCCGATGTGGCTATATTGTGGGACCGAGGACACCACTCGGGGCCATCCAAAGGCGGTCGACGACGCCACACTGGAGAGGTGGGTGACCGCAATCACGGGGAATAAGGACAACCCTCAAGGGGCCAGGAGGATCCCACCACTCGACTGTACCTACACACCGGACACGGTATGGCCATTTATTTCCAATTGCAATCTTGCTTTATTCATTCTGCTTCGCCGTGAATTGGTCGAGTGATCTTTGTTTTGCTTTGTTGCTTGACAGGCCACCACAGAGTTATACTCGATGCCCAATGGAGCACAGACGCCGACTGAAGAGGAGGAAGGAAGTGGGGGCGAAAGCCCGGAGGAGTGGGATTCGGATGCTGACGACGATGATGAGTCTGAAGACTCTGATGAGGAGGAAGAGGAGGAGGAGGAGGAGGAAGTTGCACCTCCCCGCTCGGAAAGACGCTCGAACCTTGTCCATGATCCCACGACTGAGCGTGGTAAGGGGGTCGCGACCGTTACCCAGTCGACTAAGCGCCCTCGGATTACTTCTCCGGTGCCGACTGAGAAGGCTCCGAAGCAATCTCGAGTGGCACCGCCGAAACCTGCGAAGGTCTTGCCGAAGATGAAGATGGTGATCCCCACTATCTCAGGGTAATGGTAGTCTTGAGTTTTCCCCGTTTCATGAACTTGTTCTTGGTCGACTCATGGGTCAATCGACTGACTTCCGGAACTGCAGTGCTGCTACTTCTGATACTTCGGCTAGGGCTGAAGACCACGAGATGGAGGATGCTACTACCTCAAAACCTGGTATGACTCTTGTGATGCCGTTTTCAGTCGACTGACTTATTGTCTCTAATTTTGGTTCTTTCTGCAGCTTCATCTAACATTGTTATTGACCTTCCTGACGACGACGACGAAGAACCACCAAGGTAGAGGAGGAGCAAGAAAACGTCTGCTGGCAAGGCGACTCAGGATGTGCCAGCACCCGAGACGTTGGTCGTGGAGGGAGACAATGTCACTCGGCCTACCGTAAGCTTTGCGGTGCCGTTGACGAGTGCTCATCCTTTGTCGTCGAGTGCTGCTCAACCCTCGCTTTTCTCCACCTACCCCGTTCCAGACGACCAAGCTAGTGCTGCTAAAGAAGCCATACGCCAAGCGGGGGTCATGATGGAGCAGGTGAAGGCAATACGAGAAGCCAGCCAGGCAGCCTATGACGCCAGTTCGGCTCTTCAGAGTAATGTTCAGGTCAGTCGGTCACTGCCTGTTCTGTTAGGATATGATATCTGAAAACTCTTCTTTCTGAAATTCTTAGAGTTTGTCCTACACCCACTGGGTGTGTCGATTGAAATTCTGGATTAGTGGGGGCACGCTGAGTGCACCCACTGGGTGTAGTCCCCAAGGCTATGGTCGACTTCTGGCAGTCGACCATAGGCTTTAAGTTTTTTCCTTACTCGACTAGGTCGAATAGATTCATAGACCGGTGGGGGCACGCTGAGTGCACCCACTGGGTGTAGTCCCCGAGACTGTGGTCGACTGCTGGCAGTCGACTATAGTCTGAAGAACATCTCTCCCCTTTTTTTTGTTGGTCGACTGGTCGACTCTAACTGATGAAACTAGTGGGGGCACGCTGAGTGCACCCACTGGGTGTAGTCCCCGAGACTATTGTCGAATGTTTGTATTCGACCGTAGTCTTAGAAACACTATGATTTTTCCTTACTCACTCGGAAGTGAATTGTCTTTGACATCTGTCGGTTGGTTCTTCGTAGAAATCCTATGACCTTGCGGCTCGTTATACTGAGTTGGAGAACAAACTCATTCAGCTCGAGCTCGATCTTAAACTGGCCCAAGAGGACTTAACGAAGGCGAAGGAGGAAGCTAAAGGTATGCTTGGTGAGGCCTTTGACGATTGCCTTTGCCTCTTACTTGTTTCCGAATCTAATCTCACTGTAACTTTGTAGAAAAAGTGAGGGATGCTCTGAAGAAGCAAGAGCTTGACTTGGTTGAGATGCAAAAAACTGCTTTAGAGAAGACCAGGCTTGCGGATGAGAAGATGGCTTCAGTGACCAAGCTTGAAGAAGAAAACACCAATCTGAAAGCTGCTCTTGACGCTGCCAACCAGGAGGTCAGTCGACTGAAAAGTGACAAGACCATTGTGAATGACAAGGCCAGTGAGTTGAAGAGAAAGAAGAACGATCTAGAGGCTTATCTGGGTGGACTCGCTAAGAAGTTGTTCCTCATGCTTGAAGGTAATCCTTTGTATCAAACAAATATTTTAATTGTAACCTCCGACTGTTTATCTCGACTCGGTGGTTGTGCTTGCAG